>NC_041396.2:62167666-62467666 GCF_900747795.2 Erpetoichthys calabaricus
ACCATTATATTGTTACAGATTGATTACAATCAAGTGAAGTGTAATCAAATTTGTATACGATATGCAATTAATTTCTGTGTATTTGATAAAACCCGATCATAGATGTGAATCTAAAAAAGAAAAGCAAACCACAGAAACGGTAGCTCTGCTGTGACGCCGAGTGCCGCCAGTTTGCAAAACCAAGCAAAAACGTGCATACGCAACGGGGGATTCTGACGTTAAAATGTGTGTGGCTTTATGCCAGCGTTAGTTTTTAAACATTTCGAAGTGAGTGTGGAAATGGGCGTATGCAACATTTATACATGAGGCCCCAGATGAGTGAGTTGAAACCTACACTGTAAAAAATTTCAGTAAACTTAATGGTAAACATACTGTAAATGGTGAAAGTAAAAGACCTTTTCTGAAAAAAGGGAAAGTTAACTTATGTTCTACTGAAAATTACCTGTATATCTTAAACAACACATTTCATTATTTTTTACAGCCAAGTTCTGTAAAATCGATATTTTTCAACCTTCAAAATATGCTACAGTAAATACCGTTTACCTGATGCATTACAATTACACTGAAAACAATCTATTAATTTTACAGTGTAAAACTGTTAAATAACGAAGGTAAACAACCGTAAAATGTAAAACAGTAAAGCGCTATTTCAGTAAAACCAGTTACAATATTTGCATAAGGACACGCCCCCTTTTACAATATTGTTCCTGGTGAACTGCATACCTTTGTATAGTAGGGAAAAAAACTTAAAACACAGTTAGCAGATGTATTTTTCACTGCGTGCTGAAGGTTTTTTGAGGTTATGGAAGCTGATTTATGGTGGGTTGTATTCGATAAGCAGGCACACCTTTAGGACACCATACACCATAAAAGCAAACTTTTCTTCCCCACCAGACAATGTCCCTTGTTTCCTTAAACACAGAATTGTTTTCAATGTGTATATTTAAATGGTACCTGTTTCATGCGGGATGAAGACGCACTGCACCTCTTCTGGGAATGCCCAGTGGCACAGTCACTCCTTGATGCCCTAGAAGAGGAATTGGAAGAGTCGGTACCCAGAGACAATCTTTCGCACCATTCGGTGCTCTATGGACTTTTCCCGGGTACCTACTCACTGGAAGCCACCGAGGAGGCATTGCGTCTCATGTGCTGCGTGAAGGATGCTCTATGGGTCGCCAGGAACCGCCTCGTCCTCATGAGGGAAAGGATGACAATCCAGGACTGCTGCAGATACACCCGCAGCCTCCTCAGAGACTATTCTATCCTGGACTCCTTGAAGAACTGAGGATATGGAAAGCCACCTCTCCCTCCAAGAGGTGTATTAATGTGACGTTTGTTTTACTGCAGCCCTTGGCAAAGCCCCCTCCTTGAGGACAGGCCTTCAAAGACGGGGACCAAGTCGAGACTGCAATAACTTGCAAAAACTAATAGAATGTGGAACACTATATTGAATGTAGTGAATAACCAAATGTTATCATGGCTTATAAGATTGTAAAGGATTTTTGTTTTTTTCCATATATATGAGCAATGTATATGTAAATAAGGTGTAGTAGGAATGGGGTACTGTAAGACTGTATTAGACTATAGCTGAATACAGTTGTTTCTATTTGAATTAGTAGATAGTTACAGATTGTAATTGTACTAGATTGTGTTTTATATATATCACCCAAACATATATGTAAATAATGTATATTTTTTCAAAAAAAAAAAAAAAAAAAAAACCTGTTTGCTATTGGTTGTTGTTACTTTACTGATGCAAGCTGTGTACTGGGGTTTGATCCAGACAGTACTTTCTAATTGTTTATTGATTGGCATATTTATTACACTACATGAATTTCTGCGTATAGTTAAACATTCCTTTCTGTTGGAATGTGTTGTAAAGAAAAAATAGATTTTACTACAAAGTTATACCGTAGACATAAAAATATTGTCACCTTATTTATTACAGTAAAATTTTGGCAACCCAGCTGCCAGTACTTTACCGTAAATGTAACATTTTTTAAAAATGTACCGTAGACCTAAAAATATTGTCACCTTCTTTTTTACGGTAAAATACTGGCAACCCAGCTGCCAGTATTTTACCATAAATTTAACATTATTTTTTTTTACAGTGTAAGTCTGCTCGCTGTCTTCTCTACTATTTTAATGTTGCCTCCCAGACACAGGCCCTAATTTTTATTTGTCTCTCTAAGTCTACCATATGTGCATACCCTTGAATAGACTTTACGCCATCCTGGGTCAATGCCCGCCTTGTACCATGATCCCAAAGTGGCTTAAATGAGCTTGACAACAGATGAGTGGATTAATTTGACTAGATAGATAGATAGATAGATAGATAGATAGATAGATAGATAGATAGATACTTTATTAATCCCATTGGGAAATTCACATTCTTCAGCAGCAGCATACTGATACAATAAATAATATTAAATTAAAGAATGATAATAATGCAGGTGAAAAACAGACAATAACTATGTATAATGTTGAATGTTAACGTTTACCCCCCCGGGTGGAATTAAAGAGTCGCATAGTTTGGGGGAGAAACGATCTCCTCAGTCTGTCAGTGGAGCAGGACAGTGACAGCAGTCTGTCGCTGAAGCTGCTCATCTGTCTGGAGATGATACTATTAAGTGGATGCAGTAGATTCTCCATAATTGATAGGAGCCTGCTGAGCGCCCTTCGCTCTGCCACAGATGTTAAACTGTCCAGCTCCATGCCAACAATAGAGCTTGCCTTCCTCACCAGTTTGTCCAGACGTGAGGCGTCTTTCCTCTTAATGCTGCCTCCCCAGCACACCACCGCATAGAAGAGGGCGCTTGCCACAACTGTCTAATAGAACATCTACAGCATCTTATTGCAGATGTTGAAGGACGTCAGCCTTCTAAGGTAGTATAAACGGCTCTGTCCTTTCTTGCACAAAGCATCAGTATTAGTTAACATGGCAGTAATTTTAAAAAGGGGAGCCTATATAATTACAAAATTGTAAGAGTGACCAAAAAATATAGTAATTAGATATATAAAATGTCCACATTCTGTAAACATAAAAAGAGAAAGAATCAGAATACAGCATGTAAAAAGCATTCATCACTAAAAGGGCATTAAGTCATTAACAAGATTTCATAATATTTTTTAAAGCTGTACCATCAAAAGTTGGTGTGCATTTCCATCATTCACTGGTAAACAAACACAAGTTGATGCAGTATACTTTTAATTTAGGTGGTTATCTTGAATTCTAGTTTACATGCCTTGACAAACACGGTTGTTAAAATAAAATCCCAATGCAGGAAGCAGTAGTTTACCAATTCCATCCATTCATTTTATGAACTTTGGGCAATCCTCCGAATACCGGTCCCAAATTATTTAACAACTCTTTTCCTATCGAGTGGACAATATTTAGGAGCGGGAACAATAAGGTTAGTTATAACCAGCTTACTTATTTAAAAATATAGACTGTTCGCCAGTTACTTGTCGACCTTTCAGTGGCGCAACTGCCACAAACGCAATCTTTTCGGCAATTATATGCATTTGCTCAGCGATAACTACAACATTTAGTTGCTCCGTGTTGAACCGTTACCACTAAGAGACGTTGCAGCTGTTGTGCTGGAATTAATACAAAATATTGGAAATACATCTTATTGTCTTGCAATAAATGTTTTTTCGCGGCTTTCAGTGTAGTATTGTCCACTCGATAGGAAAAGAGTTGTTAAATAATTTGGGACCGGTATTCGGAGGATTGCCGAACTTTGTTTCAAGAAGGGGTTAAAATATAATGCTGGCGCATTGAAAAAAATTAGCAGGTCTTTTTGCCGCCAGCCCCAATGTATTGGAATCATTGTTAAGTTCACTTTGAGAACGGCACGACTTCGTTATCCGCCTTCCGTTGGTCCACTAGCGGACACACACGCGCACGCGCACTCCCGTCACCAACTAGCACACATACCCACCATTGCTGGACTCCGCGGTGCTCAGCGTGCACAAACTCCCGCCAGACACGGTCCTCCTTCACCGTATCCTGCTTATCGACGTCTTCTCCGCCCCGATGCCCTCCTGGCGTTCCACTCCCGCTCTCCTTCGGCTTGCGGCTACTGGTAACAGGAACAGCAGAGTTGGAGGTTAGTGCTGCAACGGGTTTGCTAGGCACCCGGTAACCGGCTGAAGTTGTCCGCCGCAAGCGGCCCATTGGGAAGTGCTGCGCACGCGTGCCTTTCGCCTGAGCAGCTGTATCAGGGATTTCCAGGCACAGAATTTGCAGCGGGCGCGCTTTGGGCTTGTTTATCGTTTCCATTGGCAACGGAACTGAACTTCAATGAATATTCACATCGGAAGAGGGCATCCCTTTCCAAAGACTATCATTCCACATTTCAGGAGAAAATATAAAAGGAACAGTTGAAGTCCACGCGTTCGAATGTATGTAAGGCAGAAGGTCAAGAAAAATATACAGTAGATAGATAACTAATATTTTTTTTCAGTTAGATTGCAGGTGCATGTTGTTTTGGGAAAGCAATTATTTCAATGTTTTTCTTTGTATTTATTTATTTTGGCATGCCTCCAGGCCACATGAAACTGTCCTCTCAATGGGCTTCTGGGAAGAGCTCTTGTGCCCTCAGGATGTCACTCCCTGCCAGCTCAAATACAGGGCCAGTGTAGGGCTACAAGTTAAATGATCACATACATAATTTCTTTGGGGAAACGTGGTGGCAGTGCAAGCTGTCTCATGGATCCACTGTCCTCGTTGAAATCCCACACTTGGTCATGTTCTTCCCATGTCTGTTTGGGGGTTGTCCCCACCTACATCCAAAAGACAGGTATGTTAGGTTACTTGGCAGTTCTAAACTGGCACCATGGATGAGCAGGCCTCACAATGTCCAGGATACCATTCTGCTTGGTGTCCAGTGCCAGAATACTTCATTGATTGTATATTGATTTAAAAATGTTTGGAAGAATTATGTTATTATTTCTTTGTTTTCTAGGCCCTAAGCACTGGCATGGCCTCTGTTATCATGTGTATGAATACCAAGTTTTATAGTGCAATGATATCTTTTTTGCTTTGTATGCACAGTGGTATACAGTATAAGGACCGACTGAGGTTTTACAGCAAAAATAAAAACACGGGTGGAAAATTAGTATGACGGGCTCAGGACTCTAGAATCCCAGCACAGATAGACATTGTGTTGGCATGTTCTCTGCACTTGTGTAGGGATGTGTCTGATTCCTCTTTGGTCAAGTCAAGTTGGGGAGCATGCACTGGTACAGTGCGTTGCTGCACCCACCACACTATGAAACAGTTCAGGATCCCGGTCTGACAACCCCCCAGGCAGACACACAGTCCAATCCCACCCTCCGGAAATGACCCTCTATCTGCCGCAGCTATGTGTTACATGGGCGACCTCTTGGCCTGGTTCAGTCACTCGGGTCCCCAACAATGAGGATCCAACGAGCTGGATCACCCTCTGGGCCACAGGGCCATTAACTGACGCTTCCTCACAATGCAGGTAATGTGCCTCATTCAGGACTCTGTGAGCAATCGCTCATTTGACACAAAGTCAAACCAACCGTACCCAAGGATTTTCCAGAGAGACACAGTACCAAAGGAGTCCAATCCTCGTCTCAGGTCACTGGATAGTGTCCATATCTCGCAACCATATAGCAAGACAGGAAGCACCAGGACTCTAAAGACTTGGACCTTTGTCCTCTTTCATAGATATCGGGAGCGCCACACACCCCTTTCCAGCGACCTCATGACCCCCCGTGCTCTCCCAATCCGTCTACTGACTTCATGGAAAGAGTCACCAGAGACATGAATGTCACTTCCAAGATAAGTAAACCTCTCGACAAGGTTGACACTCTCTCTGCAGATAGACACACTGCTGATGGCTGCGCCCAAGATGTCATTGAAGGCCTGGATCTTGGTTTTTATCCAGGACACTCAGCCCAGACACTCAGACTCCTCGCTTAGTCTCTCGAGCGCCCCGATCGGAGCCTCCATTGACTCTGCGAAGATCACAGCATTGTCCACAAAGTCAAGATCTGTGAACCTTTCTTCACCAACAGATGCCCCACAGCTGCTGGACCCCACAACCTTGCCCAACACCCAGTCCATACAAGCATTGAACAGAGTAGGAGTAAGAACACACCCCTGACAAATCCCAGAATCAACTGGGAAAAACACAATTTCTGCCTTCACTCTGCACAGCACTCACAGTACCAGTGTACAGGCCACTCATGATACCCAGCAACCTCGAGGGGATCCCACGAACCCTCAGGATGACCCACAGGACATCTGCTTTTAAATCCAAGCTGAAGACTCACTACTTCAGTCTAGAACAGGGGAGGGCTGCAGTGGCTGCAGGTTTTCATTCCAACCCAGTTTCTTAATAAGAAGTCAGTTATTGCTGATGAAGCACTTATTGCATAAGCGACTTTTTGATGCTTCATTTTAGTGGTTTCACTTGTTAATTGCTTATGCAGTCAGCTGCATTTACTGTTTCTAAAGGCTCCTTATTAGCAATAAGCTGCACATGACAAAGGAGCCAGCAGTGCTCCATGAAACTTGTTTCCATTTACGCCTGTGAGGTTTCGTCATGCACTGTTTGGTTTAATAAAACACTTAATAGAAAAATGTGACAGACGAAAATGATCCATTTTAGGCTTCAAATCATTTGGAGGATATCCTTGGAAAGGAAAAAATCTATGATATATGAACCTAACATTGCAGACTAACAACCAATAAAATTAAATAAGGTCTGAGATTGGTAAGGCTTGGTTTCTAATTAAGCAGCTGGGTTGGAACGAAAACTTGCAGTCGCTGCGGCCCTCCAGGACCGACATTGCCCTCCCCGGTCTAGAATACCCTAACTCAGTGGTGGCGAACTCCAGGCCTCGAGTGCCGCAGTGGCTGCAGGTTTTCATTCTTACCATCTTCTTAATTAGTGACCAGTTTTTGCTGCTGACTACTTCTTTTAATTAATTTGACTCAGGCCCCATAGGTGTTTCTTTTTCTTTAATTAGCAGCCAAACAATAACGAGACACAAAACAAGCCACCACATGACCAGCTCCCCTGTGCCCATTACACAATATCTGAAATTAAGGAGAGGTGATGGTCTGCTGTGGCAGAATGAGAGCAGCAACAAGCCATGGAATTAAATTACAGGTTTAATTAACAGCAAGAAATGGCTTCACATTAAGAAAGTGATTGGAGTGAAATTGGTTGGAGTTTGAAGCCCCGGTTTAGCTGGTCATCAGTTAGCTCGTTTCACAACTCATTTCTGCTGGGCTGTCATTTAATGAAGAAAGGAATCAATTCAGAGGGCTGAACTCTTCTAACAGTTAATTAGCAGTGAAAACTGGCCACTGATTAGGAAAAGGGTTAGAATGAAAACCTGAAGCCACTGCGGCCCTCCAGGCTTGGAGTTCGCCACCCTGCCTTAATTGGAGCTGCTGATTAGCTGTGCATACTGCATCTCTGTTTGTTAGCCATAAGCATTCCAGTAATTATGGACTGTTACTAAGCCTCCTCTGTCATTCTGTTTCTCTTCTCAGTGTCCTGCTGTGTGTGGCACTTGGTGCCACTGTCCTGCTTCCAAGCTGTTCTCCTGCCCACAGAATGACACTGGTCTCACTAGGAGCAATGGATACAAAAATTCAGTCATCAGATTAGATGGCCCAGCACAGACTCTACTATAGAAATTCAAGGACAGTGTGGGTGACTAGCCAGTCGAGGTCTCCAGGACTGTGACTGTGTCTGGCTTTGTCATTGATGCTGTCTGTTATAACTGACTGTGGCACCTCTGAAGCTTATAGATAATGCTGATAGGAGTTTTTTTGTTGTTTTATCTCTTCTCTTTTCAACTGGCCGTAGTTAATAATAATTAGTATTAATTACATTTGTATAGCAGTTTTAACACGCTATCAGTGCATGCTCCCAACCTTTCTCAATAATGAAAGTGCTTTACGTAGACAGTGAGGAAGCACTTCAAACACCGACGGGTGATGTGATGGCAGCCATTCTTGTTCCAGTACACTCACCACACATTAGCTATTAGGTAGTGAAGTAGTGAGAGATAGCAAATTAGAGTGGGGTGCTGAGGTGTCACCTGCTGCACTTGGGTCCCAATCCAGGTGGTTTGTTGTATGGTGGGAGCAGCAACGCGTTATTAGCACACGCGCCCAACCTCTGTCTATAATAATAATAATTACCTCCATCTCAGGTATGAATCTCAATTTTTTTTTCCCTCTCAAATTTCTCTTATCCTAAAATGGAAGACAGACCGATATTTTATATTTTTTCAAATTAGTAATACCATTAATGATTAATTGCATAATTTATTTAGCTACTTATTTACAATTATTTTTCCATTGCATTTTAAATCACAAAGTAAATTTATCCAGAAATGTTGAAATTTTACTGGCATTAGAGTTAAAACAAATAAAGGTTTTGTTAAGTAGCTGTAGTGTGAGTTCCAAGAAGAGTGTTGTAACCATCGAGGGGGAGGATTTGTGCAAATATGACTTGTGCAATCTCTAAAAAGAATGTGCTAAAACTGTGTAATCCATTGACTGAACCCAAAGAAAAAACAAGACAGACAGCAAAAGAAGGTAAGAAACATGTACAGTATCTAAACTGTTGTGCTTGTGTTTTGTTTAATATATGGTCTGGTCATACAATTTTAAATGGCTTTATGATATTTACAGATCAAGTTTTAATCATGTTTTTAATAAAATCTGACAAATGTGATTGTAAATATAGTATAACACAACAATATTACTACAGAATGCCAGATACTCATCGGTGTGTTATTGCTACAATATTTTATATAATTATTCTCTTTGCCAGCCATTGTGTTCCATTTAATCTTTAAATATGAAATGCACAGATGAGCAGATCTTCAGCTAGTAAACTGCAATCATCAATCCAGAGAAAATGTTTTCCAACGCCTTTACCCTAATTATAATGTCAAATGGAACAAAAAAAGGTTTTATTTTACTGATTGAATTGAAGCTTTAACTTGAAACAAGCAAAAACAAATCAACACAACCACAGTTCATCAATAGCAGGATAAATGACAAAGCATAATTCAATTAAAACCTCTCAATCCAAGTTATTTACATCCACCTTGCACAAAGCAATGAAAAATATTTTTGTTTAACTCATTAATAAGTGCGCTTGACTTTTGTTAAATAGTGAACGTACTGATGATATTTATAACAAAAACTTAAAGCCCTGTATACAAAAATATGTTTAACATGTTAGAAAATGTATGACAGGCATAACATTCTGGTGCTTTCAGTGATTTAGTTAAATGAGAGGAAAGTTTGGAGCATTTTAAATTTTCTGGTTACTTCATCAAAGACTCAGTTAAAACATTTTTGTTTATTAAATATTTTTGTAACAATGATAATAGAATGTAATCACGTTCTAGTAGACTACATTAAATACCTGGGTTTAAACAGCACCTTACAGTGCAATGTATTTAAAAATAGGGCACACTTATCTTATTTATAAACGTCTACGCATGGAAGTGTGTGTGTCTGTCTGTCCGGCCTGGAAGTGCGATGCTACAGCATGAAGCTCAAAGAGCCAGCAAGGCGGCCCGAAGTTAACAAGTCGAAGAAAAAACTCGCTTAGCCGCTAATACACAAGCTAGGCGAGCACATCGGCAAAACGAAACCTCTGAAGAGAGAGAAACTCGCTTAGCCGCTGGTAGACAAGAGGGACGAGCACGTCCGCAAAACTAATCTGCTGACTCTGCATTTCAGTTTTTTTTCTGACGATTTCAACAGTTTCTAGGACCCTGTGCTTTTTACAGCATGTGCTTACACAGCTAGTATACATTTTAGTTCTACTTGACTTTATTACCCTTCTCTCAGTTTACCTCTATGTCAGGATGCTCGTGTAACCTGTGTGTGTGCGAGACCATCAATTATGTTGTCTGTTAGGCTTTTTTCTCTGATTTTACTGTCGTAATCTTTTTTATTTATTTATCTGGTTCGTACAATGCTATATACTGCATACCCTGCCGTTCTATCTTAAACTCTGTGAAGTGCCTTGAGCATGGGAAAGGCACTATATAAATAAAATGTATTATTATTATTATTATTATTTAAACATTTTAGTTTTATTCAGATGATGCACAGAAGGTAAAACAGCTCTTAAGACTGTAACTCCAACACTTTCTCACACGTTATGCCGCTAAGCGACAGTTTCAGATCAGCAGAGTTCTGCTCTGTCTTTGCTATTTGCAGCACTCAGCTCTCTGTGCTGTATAGAAACTGAACGCCACATTGTGGTCCTTGTCATTCGCCCCATTGCGCTGATCTGCTGCTCATATGTAAACTGCAGTTCTCTTTCTAACCCCATGCTATCTTGATATCGCTTAGGAGAGCTGCACCTTCATGTGTGATTAATTAGTTCAAACACCTTTTATTTGCAAGTTGATAACATCTTGTCTTTATAATAATAACATGCAGATAATAATAATAATAATAATACATTTTATTTATATAGCACCCTTCCCATGCTCAAGGCACTTTCAGAATATAAGAAAGAACGGCTGGTTATACAGTATATAGCGTTGTACAAACCAGATAAATAAATAAAGAAGATTACGACAGTCAATTCAGAGAAAAAGCCTAACAGACCACATAATTGATGGTCAAATAATGGAACCATGAGATTGTTTATTTTGTTTTCTGCAATCTGGCTGTGGTTCTACAATTAGCTGATGGACAGATATTTTATTGTTGTCATTTATGTTAATTAGTTTCTACTTTCTTTTTGATGTACTTGAACAAATCTGTATCCTCATATGTCATAGTTCTGTATTCAGTAAGTGGTTTAATCTATTATTACATTTTGCCTTAAGAGTTGCCGTGGTGCTCAGAGCCTGCTCTTGGTGAGAAGTGCTGTGCAAGAAAAAAGTAGTTTGTACTGTTATATTGTATTTCTGAGGTGGCAATGACAACCTGTTCTGTGCAGAGGAATATTTGTGTTCTGTTTTGCGTGTCGCCTCATTTCTTGACACCCATTGCACACCAACCTACCTGGAAGGTAGTCTCTTTCTGAATTGCCTTTCCCAAGATTTATTCTATTTGTTTCCTACAAGGGTTTTACTGTCTTCTGGTAGACAGTAGAACTTTAGGAACCCTCAAAACTAGACTTGATGTTGTTTGGGAAGAATTAAGAGGATAGGACTGGCGAGATTTGTTAGGCTCAATGACTTGTTCTCAACTAGATTGTTCTAATGTTCTAATAGTTGTTGTTTGTGTTCATTGCCTTATAGGACTGAAAATGAGTCCACCAATAAAGGTCTTGGAATGAGGACAGTAATCAACAATATCACTACCAGTCTGCTCATTGGCTTCTTTAAAAAGTGTACTGTATAAACTTACTATACATTTTACTAACAAGATGGTACCAGTTAGTGTATCAAGTGAGTTTATTAACTAGACAGAATAATCCAATCCAGCAGGGAGTGTTAGCTTTTCAAATGGACCCGGTTCAATGCTAGGAAAAACACTGTGGATGGGTCATTCTGCTTACAGTACTGTCTCAAAGGCAATAAAATTATCACAATGACAACAAAAATCAATCCTGACATAAATAATCTTATAATTAGCTTGTAATAAAGACTTTTTAAGCCTGTTTGGAGAACCCCACTGAATGATGGCAGGGTGAATATTGCTGTAGTAGTCAGGATGCATACACTCACTGTGTCACTTTGTTCGCTGAGGTGCTCTTCTTCAGGTGTTGTTGTGTAGTAGTCTGGTGGCTGGAACCTTAAGGAGGGTCCAATTCAAATATCTGTGGTTTGAAGAGATCAACAAATCTCTATACTGTATATATAACATCCAACATTTGTCTGTCTGTCTGTATGTCTGTGTGCTTTTCAAGAGAGAACTACTTAACGGATTTAGATCAGGTTTTTTTCTATGTTTTGCTTGAACATTCTGATTGATTTTGCGACTTCTCTCACTGTGTTATGTATCATAGTTTGCTTGCGGTACCGAGTTACTTCCGCGAATCCGAGAGACACGCAGCGGGCAGAGTGGGGTATGGTGCCCTTTTCACATGCCATCCTTGGGGCATTCCTTACCTCTGCTTAGGTAGCGAATTAGAGAACTACTTAACGGATTTAGATTGGGTTTTTTTCTGGAATTTGCTTGAACATTCTAGTTGATTTTGTGACTTCTCTCATCGCACTAAGACTCATAGTTCGCTTGCAGGAGTGATATATTCGTGCTAATCCGAGACAGAGGCTGCGGGCCAAGAGGAGGAGGAAGCGTGACCTCAGGAGTAGGGATCCAGGCAGGGCCCTCTTCGCTGTCCTGTTTCATTTCTACATGGGCGGAGCCATGGGGCACAGCTAGTTAATAATATAATAAACCAGTGAGTGGTCTAACTGGGAGCTTCGTCCCCCTTTTGCTAAGAAATCTCTGGGTACAAAGAACTTTCTCATGGTAGAGCCCACAAAATACTATCCTACAGACTGACATGGCTCAACAACATAAAACAAAAATTAAGAATATATAATAGTGCAAAGTTAGCAATGTAATATAACAACACTAAATAGAAATAAAGTACATACTGTATTGCATGTGAAAGATAATAAGTTATTTCATAAGGAGGTTATTTATAAGAGTTTAAAGTTTCTTAAATACATAGGTAACAGTAAAGCTCTGAATACTGCTGATCTTCTCTGCTCCGTACACTTATTATCACAGAGAAAGTGTGAACTCAAGCAAGAATTTATGTCTTATTTTGTTTTTTAGAACTGTAACTTTGTATAACGTGGTGATTTTGAAAGATTCTAAAAACATTTGCAGATCATTACATACTGTAATACATATCCACATATTTTGAGAGTATCAGAAGACAGTTGAAAGACCTTGCTAGCTAGCACAGAGTTACAAGCTGCTGATGTGACTCAGTGATATGAAGCTGCTTTGTTGAGGTATCCATTTTCTGAATGAAAGAAAAAGTACAGTGCCAAACATGACCAGTAGTTATTCACTTCATCTGAGTCTATCCATTGTCAGTTACTGGTTTAAAGTCTACAGCAAAGGCTGCCTTAGATGCAGTAAACTGCAGGCCTCTGTACAGGTGCACATCCTATAAACAGGAAATAACAAGTTTTTAAAACTTTAAGTGGTTATTAAACATTTCTTAAAGTAGTGGTAATTATACATACAGTATCATTTGTGCCACTTCATGAGGGTTTCTATTGATGTCTGACTGGATTTGGTCCAATACATTTTGAACTTATGTTCTATGTGGCTTGAGCAGCATGTGACAGGGCATCAGACACCCCAAATGTATGTGCCGGCTTCAAACATGATGGCTTTGTATAAGTTTTGTTATCTTACGTACTAAACTGATTTCAATTAAATATACTAACTTGTTTGTTCTTCACTAACTGTCTGGATTATTGTACATATTTTAGGGTTTCAGTACAGTATTTTGCGTAAGTCCTCATTTTAAAAGGATTCAAATTGATCCAGACTGAATAACGAAATGAAGGTTTTTCCTTTGCATCACTGGTTTTATGTGAATATGTTATATTTAAGCATTGTACCTCTTACATTGTACCTTTTTTTCCATAAAACATGATGTTTACTTGTATTTGATAATTTTGAGTAATGACTTAATGACATTAAAATTGAAACCTACATAAAAGCATGAAACACCATCTGCCTAGGATGTGACCTCTGGACATATCTCTGCTTTTTCTTTTAGATCATACTGTCATAAACATCCAGGTCATGAACCTCTTGTTTGTTTGTATGTGAATACCACTGTAGCAAATAGTAATATAAACCATAAGGTCATCACCCTTGAAAGAATCAGGTCAGAATAAAGGCTTTTAAAGCAGAAGTCTTACAAAGAAGCTGAAGGAATATTTCATTGACTAATCCCTTTTTTTTGGTAGCAAAAGTAATTGCTTCTTGCTAGATGTTATTCTGCCATATACTTGACAAAATATTTTTACTGATGTGTGGAATATTGTTTGTAATCCTATTATGTTACTTTTAATTCAGGTAGAAAAAAAATATGAAGAAGATCTTCTGGAAGATGGCTGTTGTCTTTGCAGCTTGGTGCTGCTCCACATCCTTTGCCTGTCCCCATAACTGCACTTGCCATTTAAATGCCAATTCCACAGCTGTGGTTTGTAGTTCTTTGCCCATAGAAGAATTTCCCACAGACATACCCACTAACACAATTTCACTGTCCATTGAGTTTACAAATCTGAGCAACATTATGTCACACCACCTCGAGAGGATGCCCGAACTAAAGGAACTCCATCTATCTGGGAATAAGATCCGTTTTTTGCCATCTGGCTTTCTGAAAGATCTCCCTTTACTTCAGAGTCTTGATCTTACAGGCAACCAGCTCCGTGATCTTCCTCAAGATGTGTTTTGCTGCTCAGCTCTAGAAAATCTGGTCCTCAAAGGCAATCAACTATTGAAAGTAAACAGCTCGTTGTTCCATAATCTAAACAACTTGACTTGGTTGGACTTATCTGACAATCATCTAGAATCTTTGCCACTGACTCTGTTAAAAGATATGCACAATCTAAAGATCATTGACCTTTCCAACAATAAAATGGAAAAGATCCCAAATGGTTTGCTACAGTTTGTCCCTCAATTAGAGAGGCTGCATCTCAACAACAACAAGCTTAGCACCATGGAGGCTCAGATATTTAATAAAATGGGTAATCTCACGCATCTCTTTCTTCAGGAAAATTTGCTGAAAAAAGTTCCCTATGATCTCTTACAAAACTTAAAGTCCCTCGTTTCTCTTGATCTCAGTGACAATGGCCTGACTTCCATCCCACAGGGACTCTTTGATAAGTTGGAGAGACTTGGAGAAAGTGAAGGCCTGGGTCTTGATTTAAGCAATAATCCATGGAACTGTGACTGCAGCATCAAATATCTGTGGCAATGGCTTCAAAATCATAAAGAGAAGGTCTTTTACTTGGAAATGATTAGATGTGCTACACCAGAGCCGCTCAAAAGAAGGAAAGTCTTTTCTTTATCGGAGAAAGAGATCATCTGTTAAAATAAATAAAAATGTATTGCTCCGACACAAATTAACATTACCATTCACTCTTCCTTGAGCAATACCAATATAAAATATATTTCAGATTGTTTCAATGTTTTATTGTTCATTTTTTAAATATCTACTAAGAAAAACTTGAATGCATAAATAACAAAGGATTAAGTAACGATATGCTACTATATCTACTTATGCATTTGTCATTTCATTTTCTGAACTCACTTTCGCTAGTACTGGATTACAGTAAGATGAAAACTGCTGTACCTCAGCATTGTCACACAGGAACAAGCCTTGGCATGGCACCACATGCACCCACACTAACTCAACCGATCCACTTAATATGATAGGAAATGCTTAGAATAATTTCACATTCCACACAAGGGCTCTGCCTGGGAATTGATCTGCCAGTAGCAGTAACCTCTAGACCTCAGTGCTGCCTTACACACCTGTGATTTAATAGAATGGCTGTTCGTCTTGCAAAGTTGATTGATAGTACACCAGAAACAACACAAGAGGGTGCTAAAGTCATGGCCATCAAGCTGAGGCTGTGCAAAATTTGTCATCAACAATACTGAACTGAAAGTGTTGCTCTGTTTGTGCGTGTCAGCATGTCTGTTTCAAAATTGTTAAAAAATAAATAAACTTTAACATTCAGATTTGCTGACTTAGATTGTTATTGAGCGGTCAAGATTAGTAAATTTGGAACAATTTCCTAAATATCTATGGGAAAATTGTCTATGATAACATTTAAAAGTGTGTTACTGGTTAAAAGTGAATTACAAAATAGAACAAATATACTGATATATTAATTTGTAAAATTCTTTTAAGTATGCTTCAGTTTATTCTGCAGGATATTATTTTATATTATGCCCTGTTGTTAGATCAGCACAGTATTGTACCATACTGGATCTCTGGTCTGCAGCATTTGACATGAAACTCAAGTCCACACTTAGATTTTTCCTGCATTTGTTACAATCACAAGTCCAGTTTCCTTATTGCCTGGAGATTGTAATGCGCATTAGACTACTACCCACCTCATAGTATCAGTTTTTGTCTTGTACCCATTGATGGATACAGTATCCTCAGAATGGCAGAGTCAGAGTAGAGTTAAATTATTTTTTTCTTTTTCTGTAACATAACATTCTCAAACCCACTCGATGATCATTAGTCAGATGAAATCTGTGTAGACTTGAAAATTGTTATAATTGGCATTTTTTGATTAATTTTTTATGAGATTTCCTGAAGTATTATAAACAAATTATATATCAATTTTAGGAGCTGTATTATGCAAAGACTTAAATTCTGGATTTTATTTCATCAAGAAGGGTTCCCAAAAAAGTTCAATAATTTTACCATCATGCCGCAATGCTGTTTTGTTTAATGATGTGCACCACCATATTGAAAGGTTAGCATCATCAGTTGCTATAGCAATCTTCACAGAATGCTTGAGGAGTGTGTGATGCGTGACATTATTGAAGAGATGGTATAAAGGACAGCATGTATATTTATGGGGTATCTGAGATTACAGATTACACTGTTTCTGTGTGTTTCCTATGTAACAAACATTTCCTGGTTATCAAAGTTTCTTTTAGTGTTTAGGTCTTTGATTTTGATCAACTTGTTGAACTTGACAACAGATCAGTTTGATTGAATCTTCATCAATTTTTGACTACATCTCATCACCTGATCCTTTTCATTAAAATTCTCTCTGTCTCTTTCTGAGACAGTACGATTTTGCTTTTCACATCTCAGTTTCAAGTGAATCTTACTTAAATATATTAATGGTTTTTGACTTTTTACCAGTATTTACATGCTTTAAGAATCATTGTACTGATCAGCTGAGCTGACCAGGCCACCATATCTCCAACAACTGGGATTCCCAGACAAGTATGACTTGGGCCTGCCTCTCTGTCTTTTCTCAGTGGGTTCTAGCCAATAGACCACCTTTGGGAGGTTCTCATGGCGCTTGCTAACTACATGCTCAAACCACTTCAACTGGCTCCTACTGACCTGGAGAAACAGCAGCGGTAATCTAGGGTCCCTCCATATTGCCTAGTTTCCTACTGTGTTGCAGATGTGATGTGATACCAGCACCCTGCACAGAACTCTAATTTTGGTGGCTTGTATTTATGGCAAGAGGTGAGAATGGGAATGTAGATTGATTGGTAAAGTGATGGTTTCCTCCAAGGATTTAGCTTCAACTTTATCGACATGGTCTGGAAGACAAGCATAAAACATTGGTCACTGCACTGATTTGTGGGTGAATCTCACAATCATCTCTAGTGCCTCTTGTGAGTAAAACCACGAGGTAGTTGACCTCCTCCAATAGGGTCTGCTACTCACTCTTTACCTGCAAGCAGCAAGTTGTGCATTTCTAGGAGGAGACCATGAGGTGTGATTTGGCAGTGATCATTTTCATCCGAGTGGCATCAGGTTCAGTTTTAAATTATTCAGGAGGTCACAGTCTGAGGCCAAAGGTACAGCAGTGCAACCCTTCTGTCCCCAAACTGGATAATCTTCAGGCTTGATATTTTTCCTGCAAAATGATTTAACACTTTATGAACCTATTTAAAAAAATACATAGCTTTATTGATTATTTGTAATCAATACATTTATAGAATATGATTCACTACTGTTTTTTGTGTGGTATAACATATATATATATATATATATATATATATATATATATATATATATATATATATATATATATATAATTCACTAAGCCGACAGGGCAAGCAAGACAGCCATGGGATACGCAAGCAAGACAACCATAGGATACGCACGACATAGCCACGCCCGCAAAATCACAGAGCATGCCCACCAACTCTAAGACCATGGGATACGACAACAACTCACAAAGCCACGCCTGCCAACTCTAAGAGCATTGGACGAGAACGCCTTTAGCATTCACAGTGCCTGCTCATGTGCCCGGACGCAACAACTCACCAACTCGCTTTCGTCTCTGCCACAGTACATATGCACCACTGAGCCACGTTGACTTTTCATTATTCTTTTCGGTTTCGGCTGCATTTCTATATATAATCCACCAAGTCGTCTGACCATGGGATACAAACGACAGAGCACCGCCCAACAACTCAAACCGATACAGAGACACGCCCACCAACTCTAAGAGCATGGGACGAGAACGCCTTGCCCGCCCGCCCGCTCGCCTGCCTGACTGTTACCAGCATTCACCGCAACACCGGATCAGACGCTTTCTATATCTAAGAAGATATTGTCACGCACGTGCATATGGGAGGCAGCTAAAGGGCTTGAGTAAGGGCAGTTCTGAGGCATGCCGGGATGTGGCAGTGTGCACCGACTCTTTCTCTCCCTTTCCTGTAGACCAGGGGTCCCCAACCCCCGGTCCGCGGCCCACTACCGGTCCTCAGCCATCTGATAGCCGGGCCGCGAGAGAACTGCCGGCAACGGCGACTCACTCAGACTTTTCAGAACGCTTGGTGGGCGGGGCTTTGCAGCTGTGCAGAGAGGAGAGAGACCGAGGTGAGAGACTATTACAACAAAGTATTTTTATGGTCCCGACAGTTTCCCCATATGACACGAGTCTATAGAAATCACGTTACTACGAAGTACATTCAACAGATGCTTTCATTACAACGAAGTGACCTTGAAATGCTTGAACGAATCATCCACAGAGCAGTTAGATCTGTGGTCGCAGCTCAGTTGTGCACATTTGCACAACGATCCCCAAACAGAAACATTGTAAAAAAATCTCTTTCTTCGAACTTTCCTCGTACTGTTTTTTTTTTTTTTTTTGCTGTTTTTGTTGTCTGTGGTTTTCATTGATTCCTTTTGCTTATTGCTTGTCAACATTTGAAAAACATCCATTGGAATTTATCTCATTGTCACCCTCCTATAGAAACGGCAGACACGAAAAAAAGATAGCAGTGTTAATGTTTGTGATGTGCAATCTGTTGGATTGGCAAATGTAAAGCATATGTCTTTGTTATATGCAAAAAAAGAAGAAAAATCTCAGATTGCAAACGTATGCGAACTGCTTAATAACTTTAATAATAATAGAAATGTTATATAAATTGTGTATACTGCCCCCCCCCCCCCCCCGACCGGTCCGTGGAAAAATTTGCATCTAATAAAGTGGTCCTTGCTGTCAAAAAGGTTGGGGACCACTGCTATAGACCATTCACGGGAGATTCCACCTGGCTGTCTTGACATCACTTCCGGGACTGAGCCTATGGAAGGAAACCTTGCCTGCTCTGGCCCCTGTGATGTCATGTCCGGGCTCGAACCAATGGCTGAAGAACATGAGCTCGATCCCTATGACCTCACTTCCTGTCTTCCCCTTTAAAAGCCTGCACTTTTTCCCTATTCCCTCAGTTCCGTCTTGGACTCGGTTATATGCACATCAGTGCACTATTTCATTGGAAAGCAACTTTTGCAGCCAAGAAAACAATTACACGGTGGCTGCCCCAAACCTTTATATGACTCTGTGTCGAGTTTGTGACAATACAGTAATCCCTCGCTATATCGCGCTTTGTCTTTCGTGGCTTCACTCCATCGCGGATTTTATATGTAAGCGTATTTAAATATATATCGCGGATTTTTTGCTGGTTCGCGGATTTCTGCGGACAATGAGTCTTTTAATTTCTGGTACATGCTTCCTCAGTTGGTTTGCCCAGCTG
Source organism: Erpetoichthys calabaricus (assembly GCF_900747795.2). Classification (NCBI taxonomy): domain Eukaryota; kingdom Metazoa; phylum Chordata; class Cladistia; order Polypteriformes; family Polypteridae; genus Erpetoichthys; species Erpetoichthys calabaricus. Next base: position 62,187,384 of record NC_041396.2, read on the forward strand.
ATTTCATACAAGGGACGCTATTGGCAGATAGCTGAGAAGCTACCCAGCTTACTTTTCTCTTTCTCTTGTGCTGACTTTCTCTGATCCTGACGTAGGGGGATTGAGCAGGGGGGCTGTTTGCACACCTAGACGATACGGACGCTCGTCTAAAAATGCTGAAAGATTATCTTCACGTTGCTATCTTTTGTGCAGCTGCTTCCTGAAACGACATGGTGCACTGTGCTTCGCATACTTAAAAGCTCGAAGGGCATGTATTGATTTTTGACTGAAAAACAAACTCTATCTCTCTCTCTCTCTGCTCCTGACAGAGGGGGTGTGAGCTGCCGCCTTCAACAGCTTTGTGCCGCTGTGCTTCGCATACTTAAAAGCAAACAGCCCTATTGATTTGTTTGCTTTCTTCTGTCTTTCTGACAGACTCTGCTCCTGCCTCGCACTCCTTTGAAGAGGAAAATATGTTTGCATTCTTTTAATTGTGAGACGGAACTGTCATCTCTGTCTTGTCATGGAGCACAGTTTAAACTTTTGAAAAAGAGACAAATGTTTGTTTGCAGTGTTTGAATAACGTTCCTGTTTCTCTACAACCTCCTGTGTTTCTGCGCAAATCTGTGACCCAAGCATAACAATATAAAAATAACCATATAAACATATGGTTTCTACTTCGCGGATTTTCTTATTTCGCGGGTGGCTCTGGAACGCAACCCCCGCGATGGAGGCGGGATTACTGTATATAGATACTCATTATTCCCCGGCGCGCGTCCACGCACCCTCTCAAGGCATTCACAGTGCCTGCTCATGTGCCCAGACGTAACAACTCACCACACACAAATTTCGCTTAATTTGACTCAACACGGGAAACCTCACCCGGCCTGGACATGGAGTGGATTGACAGATTGATAGCTCTTTCTCGATTCTGTGGGTGGTGGTGCATGGCTGTTCTTAGTTGGTGGAGCGATTTGTCTGGTTAATTCTGAAAACGAACGAGACCCTCGCCTGCTAAATAGTTACACGACCCCCGAGCGGTCGGCGTTCCAGTTCTTTGAGGGACAAGTGGCTTTCAGCCACGTGAGATTGAGCATTAACAGGTCTGTGATGCCCTTGGATGTTCGGTACTGCACGCGCGCTACACTGAATGGATCAACGTGTGTCTACCCGGCGCCGACAGGCGTGGGTAAGCCGTTGAACCCCATTCGTGATGGAGACCGGGGCTTGCAATTGTTCCCCACAAACAAGGAATTCACAGTAAGTGCGGGTCATACGCTCGCACTGATTATGTCCCTGCCCTTTGTACACACCACTCCTCGCTACTACCATGGTCGGGTGACTTGGTGGATTATATATAGAAAAGCAGCCGGAACCGCAAGGAACAATGAATGGCGGGGGGGCTGGGATGGAGGGTGCGGAATGGGCGTCCTTCCCCTCTCCCCCCGTTCCGCCCTCCGCGCCCGAGCGCCGTCCAGCCCCGTCCCTCGCTCTGGGAGGTGGAGGCGCGACGGCGGTCCTCCAGTTTTCAGTCACGGACAATTGTTTGTTGGTTCGTAGCGTGCATTGTTGCAATGTTACTTTTCTTGATGGTTTATTAAATTACGGATTTTTCAAATGTTCATTTTTTTTCCTGTGCTTAAAACTCATTAAAAGAGCGCAGCATATTCTACGCCGTGGGTTGGCTAGTATTTTTTATTTTATTTCTTGTATAGTTACATGTGAGTAGTTCTCTGGGTTTGTAAATTGAAATTTACTTTATAAAATTAATTGAATTGAAATAAGGTGAGTTTAATTCGACAACAGTATAAGAAGACCTAGAACTCTGCACCTGTGGATTGAAAGAAGCAAATTATAGAGAGGTGGACATGCGGTGACGTATATTGGACAAGGACACACTAATGGAAAGTGAGTAAGTGAATTGAAATTATTTTTGGTAAGCAGTATTGAGAACTATTTTAGGGTATTTAACTTTAAGTTGGTGCTACATATTTGACACCTAGCTCTCTGCATTTTTTGCTTTGTTTTCTTTGTTTTTTAATTTTTTTTTACTTGTGATGATCAGCAGTTTTGTTCTACAATGTAAGATCAATCAGCAATGCTCTAAAACAAGCTGAAAATATTTAAAGACATCATGTTTTGGCTGTGTAGCCATCACTAAGCTATTTCTCCAGATAAAGACTACACGTCCTAAAGGTGTTGTCCCTCATGTTCTTTTCTGTTTTTTATTCTGGCCAGAGAATAACTTTTATTTTTTTTCCTTTTGTACATTCATGTTGACACAGTCCTTGACTAACCATGTAACGATCAAGAACTGCTTCGTGGAAAATCTCTGCTTTCTCACACATTGCTTGATGTTTTCACACTAATTCATGCAAAGACTGGGCAGGACTTTCTGGTGCCGATCAAAACACAAATTTAAATTAATAAGTAAGGGCACGTGTCTTTATTTAAACACGAACAAGGGCAGCAAAGTCATTGCTGCTTTAAACAAAAGTATCCCGTCCTTGAATTATTGCATTTAATCAGCAAACCGTTCTTTTCTCCTCTAGAATTGACATCATTTATTCTTGGTGGAATATATATTACCATAAGGGCAATGCACATTTAGGTCAAGTTTAAGACAAACTTTATTATTGCCTATGGACAATCAATCGGTCATGCTCATAATTATAAGTCAATGACAAAAATATCACACAATGTGAAGGAGAGGAGCTCCTCATTAATGAGCACTTTGTGTAAAAATGTATTCATTTCTTTTGATCAAGTCAATGCATTACAGTTCCTACAGAACTGTAAATAGTTTAAAGATGAAAATGATCTGTTATATTGCATTAATTTTATTTTACATTGGAGGATTTGCTGACATGGCAGACTACTTAAACAGATTTTACAGCAGTGAGCAGAATCAAAGGATTACATCAGGCAATGGCTATGACAAACACTGGATATAAGTCTTTCAGGCAATTGCAAATTAACATTAACATTTAGTTTTATATGAAAACTAGTTGCTCTACCAGGACTCACCTGGAAAAGTGATAACATGTCCATCCATCCATTTTCCAACCCGCTGAATCCTAACTACAGGGTCACGGGGGTCTGCTGGAGCCAATCCCAGCCAACACAGGGCACAAGGCAGGAAACAATCCCGGGCAGGGTGCCAACCCACCACAGGACACACACAAACACACCCACACACCAAGCACACACTAGGGCCAATTTAAAATCACCAATCCACCTAACCTGCATGTCTTTGGACTGTGGGAGGAAACCGGAGCGCCCGGAGGAAACCCACGCAGACATGGGGAGAACATGCAAACTCCACACAGGGAGGACCCGGGAAGCGAACCCAGGTCTCCTTACTGCGAGGCAGCAGTGCTACCACTGTGGTGATAACATGTGCATTACATAAATAAAATAAATAAAAACGCAGATCAGGCCATTATGACTTCCTGACTGCTGCAGAAAAATATTTATTTCTTGGATATTATTTAGCAACTTGTGCTTTGAGCTTATTAAGCCCTTGTGAAATTTTACTGTGAAATTAAGTGTAAGATTTAGAGAAGCAGAGGCAGTAATTTATTGAACAGTCATTATAATTATCTCAATAGTTCAGTAATAATATTGAAATGTTATAGAGTGCTTTAGTGCATCCCAGTCATAACATACAACTCAGTTACTGAGGTACAAATGAGGGCTGAGTGGCACAGATGCCCCCTCGTCTCTGAGCGGTGCTCCAGGCAGACCCCCACCAAATGCCCCCCCCCCACACACCTGCTGTCTCAAAAGGCTTTTGTTACTCAAGCTTAAACATGGATCTCATCACAAACGGGTCATTTGCTTGCTTATTATTTGCTCTTGACAAAGACTGAAAATAAGCGTTCAAAAAAGAGGGATCAGATTTCTGGTAAAATCAACCATTAAAGAGTCATTGAGTGGCAAGCGTAAAAATCTCATTCTTTTTCAACACACTCAAATATTTAAAAATTTCTTAGTGATTATTGTGGTCAACATAACCACCTAAAAATTGCATTATTCTGTTGCACAATCATTTCTAAATCTTTTAAAATGAAAATCATATCGCTATCATGAAGATATTGAGGTTAAATGGTGCAAAGGTCCAGCAAAAATGGCAGCTTTTAGTGAGAACGTCTAAGTTTTGGTTTTGGTTTTTTTCTAGATAGTTATATGTACAAAATCTAAGATTTTATTAGCCAGCATTGAAAATGAAATTATACTAGAAATAGTTGCAAAGTTTTTTTAGAAATTGATGTGGAGGTTTCTGCCTGATGCTTGAACAGACTGGAATTCATTTATATAAGAATTAGAATAAAATATTAAATACACAGATATTAAATAATCAAAGCACCATTACTTCCAAGCAATTTCAATCAGGCACACTATTGACCTGCCATTTAGTGAACATACAGTGCCATTAATTTTTATAATATTTCAGCTGATAATGGCAACTTTTAGGGTCCATTCACACCTAGGTGTTTTTCTGGTGTTTTAGAGCTGGACCTGAATGCTCCTAAACCGCTTGTAAAGTTATTTTCCATTATTTTCAATGACACTATTCACACCTGAGTATTTTATCAGCGAACAGTTTAGAAAACTCCTGCGTGAAGCAGTTTTCAAGTGTTTTAGTGTTGAAATCAATGGGAAGACTTGGAATAAAAGAGGAGCGTTTCTGAAGGGCATTTACAGGAAGTCACTGCCTCTTCCTGAACGAGCCAGGGGTTAAGCAGCTAATCGAAACAAGAAAAATCAGAAAAAGAAATAAATGCTGGTGTCATCGCACACGCGCATGCTTCAGTAGCTTGCAATCAAGTGACAAGAACTGAACAAAATGTATAGGTGTACATTTAGTTTTAATTAAGCTGTAGTACAGTAAGTTTAAAACATATGTTTGAATATATAGGCAGACTGGCAGTGCATGTCCTGTGTCACACACGTGCGTATGGGTGGCAGCTGAAGGTCTCGAATAGTGACAATTCCATGTCTGACCAGGGGGTGGCGAGGTGCACTGACTTTTTCTCTCAATCCTCTGCAGACCATTCACAGGAAATTCCGCAGGGTTCTGGCGCACATGATGACATCACTTCCTGCCCAGACAATGTCACTTCCGGGCACAGCGCCTGTGATGACATCACTTCCGGTTCCGCCATCCATGATGATGTCACTTCCTGTCCAGACCTTGAAAGCCACCACATGTCTTTGCCACATGTCATCAGTTCTGTTTTGGACTTTGAACCAGACACAACTCTACAAAATCGAACCCTTTTTGCAGCCAGGGTGTAATATACGGGTGACTGTCCCAAACCTTTTTATGTCTCCTGTCCATTCTTGTGACGCCTCTCTGTGCATTTCTAGATTGATCAGTATTAGTGAGTGTGCTTAGCTGTATATGACTTCCTGTTTTAACGCAGAGTACTACAAGTGTACCAGTAATACTTTTCCGTTAAGAAGATATGTTTAGTCCTTGATGTGCTGTGAAGTAAATAACAGTCTTCACCTTTTTCTATCCTCAACCTGAGTCCCCATGTAAGAACATTGGCTACTGTGCCACCAGATCACAGTGTTTCATAATTTATGATAACATAATTAAAAGTGAAATGACACTATTTATTGATTTCTGTTACTACAGTCTTGCAGCACACTCTTTCTTTTCTGATTAGTTATGTGATTGTGTCCTGTAAAGGACCAGCATACTGTCCACCACATTTGTGTCTTGCCTTACAGTCAGTGCTGCTGCGAGGATCACTGGCTCCCTGTGATCCTAAACTGGGCTGATTAAATTTACCCCTCAGCACACATGGAATTAAACGCATATGAATGTATCGTATGTTCAGTTCTTTTCGCTTGATTACATGCTATGCATATGCTTCATCTCTAGACAGCAGCAGCACAGACATGCACAATGTTGTACTGCCAGCAGCAGGTATTGGTTTTTGCAAAATAACACAAATGGGAGTAAGTTTTCATAAATACCAAACACCCTATCACATATCACTGTACTTGTGTAATTCTGGAATTTTTCAGAATGCTGCCTAAATTCTTCATAGAGAGTCCAGAATTGTCCAAATTCTCTTTGCTACAGAACCTCCGCTTCAGTAGTGTGATCCAACAGGATTCTGGAGATACAACATTCACCTCACAGCACTAGAACACCTCACATCTTACAAAATGGTAAAAGGAAAGGATATCAATCATATTGTCCCTGCAAAGGGCTGCTTTCAAATTACTGAAAACAACACCTGAAACACGGCCAAAAAAACACTTGGAAAATTCTTGAAAAAAATCAGATTTACAAAGGGCCCTTAGAATGTTTCCTTAGAGAGGTTGTCTTAGTTTTAATTTTTTTCTAGATGTTTATACATAGAAATTCCAAAACTGTATTAGCCTGTATTCTAAATTAGACTATACCTGAAATAACTGTAACATTCTGTAGAAACTGATGCAGGGATTTTTGCCCAGTGCTCTAACAGACTGAAATTCAATTTTAAATACATTGAAGATCGGGCTTTCTGAAATGTGTAAACTGATTTTCCATTTACATGGCAGTAGGTGGGCAATTGTCTTTTTCCATTTTAAACAATGTTGGAGTGCCTGTTGTGTCATCCCACTTCATTATTAAACAGTTCACCAAAATAAACTGGTGCATGGTGGTGCAACAACATAAAAGAAGGCAGAATCGCCTGATATGGATGTGCAACTCAAGGCTCTGTACAGCTGTCAAGGGTCGGGTCGGAGCTCTTCCCAAAATGAGATGGCCCCTTTTGGGAGCGTCTCAGCTTTATAGTCGCTGGACCAGAATGGGAGTCATTTGCCCTCATTGGGTTGTTTCTCTGTGCTGTGGCTGGCAAAAGAGACAACACCATCAGTGACAGATCCCTCACTTCTTGGAGTGGTAGTGTTTACCTCTGATTACCCCAGAAGGAGTCCCTCTGATGCACATGCATGGCAATACTTTATTTTGTTATATTTATATTTAAATTGAGAAACTGATTAAAGCATCAAAAATTCCACAAAATATTATGCCTCACTGCACCTCCTACAGGCTCAGCTTGGCAACATGATCTACAAACCGCCATTACATAATCAATTTACACCATCTTTAAGAATATCACTTTGTCCTCCAGGGACTCAATGACCAGTTTAATTTCTTCTATCGCCTGTATTCTTACCCATTCTAAACATTTTCCAATGGGTTTATCAACTTTTCAACCCCTTTGTCACATTTACTCTCTTCTTCTGGAATGTCACTCATTATTGACTTTTTTTTGGTTCAAACTTATTAATCCTCTCTGTCTAAATTCCTTTTTTGCCTCACATTTTCCATTTCCCAGACCTTTCCACTCTTTATATTAAACCATTCGTTTTTCATGGGTACCATCAATGCCAAGCCTCACTTTCCTTCTCTTAGAAATGTTCTGATTCTTACTTGGGCATTAGGAAATGGCCTTTGATCACCAATCTTGTGGGTAACTGGTGGTCTGTAATGACCAGAGTTCCCTTTTGTTTTTTGGTCTGACTGAGGACCACTTCCCTGGCAGCAGTGAGTGCATCTTAGGGACAGTGAATCCAAACAGGCCACTAGCACTTCAGAGCACAGTTTACTTAGATTTTTATATCTCACTGTCAAATTCTGTCCATTCAGTCCACAGGATAAGTAAAGGTGGTTCTCCTTGTTAGTTGGTTGGCATGATACAAGTTCTCACCGTATCTGCATGGATTTTTCTTCAGCTACTATGGTTTTCCTCCCTCTTCTCAAAGACATTAACAGCTCTGAATTGGCTGCATATGAATGAGTGTTGACCATTTTGATTGTAATTTTATTGTTTACTTTTAACGAGAGCGACAGTATATTCTGTATTTTCCAGTATTTCGTATTTCTCAGTTATTTCTTTAAAAATAGTGTCAATTAAACCCATTTATTATTTTTCTGCGTATCGCTTTTCCAGGCTAACATTCTTCCCTTTCACATTTTAAAGATGTGCATGTTAGGTTAACCAGCATTTCTAAATTTTCCCATTATGAGTGTATGTGTCCCCTGTGTGGGGTTGGCTCCCTCTTGTGCCCAGTGCTTCTGAAATGGACATCAGATCCCCGTAATTTGGAACTGGTTAAATGGCTTACAAGTTAGATGACTGGTAGTGTAAAGAGGTATAGCAAATGGCATCCCAGTGGAGAATGAATGCATTAATAAGGATGAGGCATAGGTGTCAGTATTACATCGACTTCTTATTACAAGCCAAAGCACCAACTGCCACCTCAGCCCCTGCAAAAGTAAAAAAAAAAACATTCAGATGGCCTATAATTACAAGCCTGAATGATGACCGCCATTCTTTATTTTAACGACTGGTGCCATATGTCACAACTGAAAAGTTTCCAGATGCTCTCAGCTGTTTCTCCAAGATGCAAGTATATTTTATAGTTGTGGCCCTAATGGGTACTTTTATTCATTATTTTCTACAACTCTCATACTCTGTATTAATATGGCCAGTGTATACTGAATTGACGGCTGTGAATAATTTAGGTTTTGTCCCACACCAACTGCCATTTCTACTCAAATAGCTTAATGGAAAGCCTAAAAGTCGTCTGCTGTGGGTGAGCCGCATTATCACCATTTTAGTAATCTTTACATATTTAGTATTCTGCTGTGTTCCTGGGGGAAGTCAGACTCTCCTGACCATGCACAATGCATAACAAGTTTAGAACTCCAAACTCAAAGACAGAAAAATGTAGATGCGTTCAATTATAAGCCTCATAATCAGTGTAAGAATGGCCTCCAGCAGGGTCAACTGACGTCTCTACTTTCTTTTACTATGTCATTTTCAAAAAACACATAGTATAGTGACCTCTATTTTCTGGCATGGCTGCATTGCCTAAAAATCTCCAATCAAATGCAGGATGGAGGTAAACTGAAATAATTCCATTATATTCTAAGTTAACCCATGGTATGCACTGTAAAATAGCAAGATGTCAATTTTCATTTGTGTGAAGTTAGATTATGGCTATCTCTGCTAGACTGTATTGTGAAGTTGTTTTTATTTTCATTTTTCATCGTATTTTTTCTCAATTTTAGGGTTTTGAATACAGGAGAATTCATATTCTGTAATGACATGTATTGATGTTTAATATCAATGTAATATTTGTAAAAATGTAATACTGTTTAATATTTTTGTACTGTTTTCTTAGCTTTCCCAGGTACTGCTGTTTTTATTGTGTTTTATTGTAGCATTGCTAAACAACAACCCAGTTATGCACCGCACATACAATAGGATAAAAGGTCAGCACCGACGTGTCCTCGCTATCCGAGATTACGGATGAACTCAAAAACAGAATGCCCATTTAGAAATTGTGTAAAAGATTTCCTGGTTCAGAGCTTTTGCAGTGTTTTAACTATGATGTTTGATTACATCTTGGCTTTGACATCTGATTTTCTGACTTCCTGCTTCAATGCTCATTTTGTTTTCTTAGTTAACATATTGCCTCATTTTTTTTCTTTTACTGCTAGTAGACCTTTGCTAGCAGAAGATGCTGAGGAAAAAGCATCCCACAAGTCTCTTGAAGTTGTATATATCCATGTATTCCTTGACCCAGTCATGGGGAGCTTGGCCTATCTTGGCAGTACTGGGCACAAAGCAGAACACCACACTGGACCGGGTGCCAGTCCATCTCAGAGCACATTGAGGCCAAGTTAGAGGTGCCAGTTATCCTAACCTTTTGAGGAGACACAGTGTGTCTAACCACACTAACCACTGTGCAACTCCTTGTATAATTATATTATTTTATTTTTTAGCAGGAAAATCAAGCTATATATTTTGGAATGTATGGAACTTCAACATTGTATTGCCTTTCAATAATATTTCATAGCGTCCACCCAATTTTACAACTGCATTTCAGGCGTTTTCAGGCATAGAAATGCAAGACAAGACCTGATCTTGTTCTGAATGGCACATTAGGGTCATGGCCGTCTTAATGCATGGGCACGCTGGGCAGTTGCCTGGGGGCCCTACGAGCATAGGGACCCCATGCTAATCTATGTATGTAGTGACTTGCTGAGTGGTTATGTAGGTAGGGGCCCCAGTGCACTGCTTTGCCTGGGGTCCTATAATGCTGTTAAGATGGCCCTGATTAGGGAGCACACTTACTAGAACAATTTTGCTTCTCTCATTTAAGGATATTTGATGACAATTCTTGACTTTAAAAGCAACATTTAGTTTTAAAGGGTGGTGTAGTGGCCAGATTCCCAGGCACTGATTCATGGATGAATCAGATATAATTTGCACCCGAAGCTCAGTTTCTGCCTGAGTGAGGAAGTCCAATTCGATGTACTGCAGTGCAGTGCACCTAAGAACTTCTCCATCTGCAGTAGGCAGTATCTGCTTCTGCCTGTCTCCCTTGCCTTACTGGTTCACATCGCTCTGGTAGCTCTCTCATAAAATGGTATGTAATTTCTACAGGATGCCTGTGAGTAATGTGATGATCTTCCCTGGCTGCTTTCACACAGCTGCCACATGCAGTATGACCCTGCACTCTGCTGCCGGACCCTGGCTAGTCTCACAGGGTCAGCTGTGAATGAAATGAATGAATGTGGGCGGGAGCAATTAGATGGTTCACTAAACGTGACATTTCTAAATCAATCCAATCAGGAAGGCGGAGCTCAAACTGCAGGCAGTGAGTTAAACCACAAAAAGCAATGGTGCTCTTGTCAGCTTCATTGGACGGACGGCAAACCAATGCTTATGATGGATAAACCATTTATAGCTGGTAAGTCTGCCAAAAACATTCTAGTTAAACATATAAACGTTTGTCATGTGTGTGGAGAACACATTACATATGTAAAAAAAATGGTTGCAAGGGAAAAACCATTCTGCAAAACCAGATTATACTTTAGCATTTGAGGACATCGTTTGACCACCGATGAGCACGAATGATCCTTTGCCAACTGCTGTGGTTTCTGTCACTTACAGTTACAACTAAACGGTTGGAGTTAATTTAAGATTGAAAGAACAGGCAGCTTAGTCTGCACAAATCTGAACTCTAGAGAGTGCATTTGACCTTATTGGTGTGCCACAACCATTAAGGAGCTGAAAAGAACTCCTAATAAACAAGATCTTTTAACAGGTGATAATGAAGATTTCTGTAGTCAATACATAGAAAACAATGAATGCGCCTAACAACTCTGACACCACCACCACAAACAACAACATGAACTTACATTTCTATAGTGTATTTTTATACATATGCATAGGGTGTAGCTCAAAGTGCTTTACAAAAGAAGAAAAATATGCTGCAAGGCATGGATCACATTGTGCTACTATATGTTCTGACTGCACATCTAAATGAAAAACTAAAATGAAGTTTCCAATTACTGTCTAATTTTAAATGCCAAACAAGCTATTCCAGAACACACAGACCACAATAGTGAATTATACATTGTTCTTAAGATCTTCATTTTGAAGTGTTATTCTTAACATTGCATTAACCAATGCAACAAATTTTGCTAGCCATCACAATGTTGTTTCCCTTGCGTTTGGGTTGTACCCCAAATGTTTAGAGTGCACGGACTGGAGGAAGTCAGGAGAATTGGGTTTTTAGGAAGAACCCCTCTGGGTGAAGTCTGTTTGGCCCCTCGATACTACAGCCTACCAGTCAGACTCAAAATCACTGATATAAGTCAATACTGATGCAGTTCCAAATAATGGATTTTTCATTAATTGCTCTATTGAGTCAATTATGTTGTTTTTTATTGTAACATATTCATTGTGGAAGCCATATTAATTATATGTTTGGATGATTTACTGAAGGTATTTGTGAATAAGAATCCTACAGTCTTTGTGACTTAAGGTGATATAGCAACTCAACTAAACTAAACACCAAACTCTTCTGGCTACGGTGTAAGAAGGTGACACAGCGATGTTTTCCCATTGCTCATGTTTAATTCTCTATAGGCAGAGTACTCATGCCAAGAAACTGTCTGCAAGATCTCTGTATGGCTCAGACCCCAAAGAAGTGTTTGTTTGGTCATGATTTCTGACATTAAAAGTCTTTGTTTCAATGTACTTTAAACATCATCCTTTGTAAATCATAGTGTATTTAAACTATAATAAACTTTAATCGGCAGCCACTTCCCATTTTTGATTCCGCCATTTGCTTCTGTTCTACTTATACTGTTATTACTGTTATAACAATTAGAGACAAAGCTTTCTTCTCATTCCTGCTGATGATCTGTCTTCAGGCGTGTAATTCACCATTGCTTCTCTTTCTCTGTTCTTGCTTTAGTTTACCCCAAAACCTTCTCTACATTGGTGGCTGTGAATTTAATGGAGAATCGCTGCAGTTCTCGCAAGATGTTAGGTTGATGAAGATTGCACTCAAATTGACCTCAAAATTGAGGTCAATAACAACTCGTTACTCTCAGGCTGAAGGACATTCATCCTCTTAGATGACCTTTATTAAAATTCCACTGATAAACCAGTCTTTTTTATCCTTCCATGTACAGTATTATACTGTATTTTAACTTTCTTTTAATTCTGAGTACGAATACGAGTACTGCGTTTTGCCATTGGCTTCCTAATCAGAGCAAAGGCAAAACAGAAATTTCAGCCTACATTTGTAAAGCTTTCCCTATGTACCTGGGGGTTTATCACATTCATTTTTGTAAGTGATGTTTCTAGAAGATATGTGCTGAGCATGTCTACTACTGAGGAATTTTGTTCATTTTAACTTTAGTTGACAAAAGAAACTCGACATAGCAGAAATCTTTTTATACTGAGATAAACTTGATTGGAAGTCTCACAAAAGTATCACATCAAAGTCTCAAATAATTGCTCACGGGAACTATTATAAGACAAATTCAGGAACAAACACAATGTGCAAGTGGAAGGGAAATCTTTTAGAAATCAGTTACCACTTCTGCAGAGCTCACTCCACTTTTGTGACAGCTGAGGTTCTCTTACTTTCTCCGCTCATTTTATTGTGAATGGAAACATGGGAATGAAATAAAAGGGGATTGTCTCTTAAAATTTGAAAACCCAGAAGCCATAAGGATATTGGGGAGTTCTTCAAATTCAGTACAATGCTGGAGACTGCCAAGGCATTTGTGCCGATTTTCTTCCACTTTTCCGTAATTATTTTGCCCATTTTTGAAGTGTTCTGCAGTCTGCATGTCCCGCTGCACCCAGCATTGTTACTTGCCAGACGCCATGTTGTGTTCATGCAGATGCACATTTTTCTTTGGTGTAAGAGTAGACTCTACCAGTTTATTCTAAAGTTTTTTTTATAAAATATTATATGAAAAGAAACAGAAGTTTAGAGAAAAGACATAACAAAAATAATTCATGTTAGAAGTAATGGCAGCTAAAAAGATGCATCTCTGCCAAGAAAGGAACTCTTTTGTTTTATTGTATCAAGGTGACTTTATAGCACTGTAGGCCGAGCCTGCTGTCAGTGGACAGACTGATTTGAAATTGGGAGCTCAACACACAGCGTCAGAAAAAATTCAGATGACCTCAGTGTGTTCCTGACCATGAGCTTGTGAAAACATTTTAGTTTACATTCAGATTTCTGGCTTTGGCTTTGCATTGGATACGTGATTATGGATTTGCCAAGCAAGCATTAGACACACTGCTGCCTTAAACAACGCTGATCCTACTGATATTCTAAACTTGTCTGAAATAACTCCCAACACTGCACTAAGAAGGTCTGCAATGGTTATAAACCTTACACCATCTGATTGATTCGAAAAAATCATTTCCCAAAAGAGTTTTACTTTTAGACAGTCCCAAAACATATGTCCGGGCGAGGCCAAAGCTACCTGGCATCGTTCACAATTAGGCTCTAATCCTTCATTCATTTTAGATCATTTTAATTTGATATTTTTTTGCATCATGTTGTGAAAAATTGGATTTCTGTCTGAGATGTTGATGGAGGGGTCTCTTTCCCAGCATTGCTGAAAGTTGTGTAGAGTTCAGCACCGTGACAATAATTGAGAAAGTCTGGAGATGGCACCAATATTTTTATCCTTATTAGTCTAAAATATTTTCAAGTTTGAATGTTGGTGGAGGATTATGGAAATTAGGCAAATTCTTTTTTCTACAAAGTTCATAACTTTTAAATAGAAAAATGTTTGTTGAAAGAATTTTATATTTACAACAAATTTGATCAAAAGATGCAAACACATTAACAATATAAAGATCTCTAAAGGCTGACATGTTAAGTGTCTTCTAAGACATGAACGCTGTATAGCTGAGAGAGGACTTGAATGCAAAGTTATCTTGCAATGGAGCAGAAGACAGCAACGTCCTTTCCTTGAAGTGATTTCTTCATCAGTTTCTTCATAGTTTGAGTGATTAAAGGCCAGCTGGCCCTACCTTAAAAGTTCATATGTGTATATACTAAATAAAAGTACAAGTTTATTGGCAATGCTGGTTTGGCCTAGTGTGTGTGTGTACATTTTCACCCTGTGATGGACTGTCACCATGTCCAGGGATTGTTCCTGCCTTTCCAGGATAGGCTCAAGCTTCCTTGCAACCCTGCTTGGGATATACTGTACAGTGTGTGGAACATGGATGGGTGTTCACATGTAGATGTACTGTATAGTGTGTATATACACCCATACATACAGTATATAGCCAGTACAAAACTATACTGATTCAACCATTTCCTGAACCTCCATAATCCAGTGTCATGGTCACAAAGAGCAGCAGTGTATGCCAGCTGTATCAAGTGCTAGGTACTGTATGAACCAGTCATCACGGGGCACACACGCTTATTCATACTGGGCCAGTTTAGAGGCACCAGTTAGCCTACAATGCACGTTTTTGGGAGAGGGAGAGAATATCCAAACTCCTCAGAGACAGTGACCAGGCCAGGGTATGACCCCTGTCCTCTGGATGAAAAAGGCAGCAGCATTAAACAGTGTAAATGTCGTTTTGTGTTTGGTTTCCAAATCAAGTTTTTAAGCTGAATAATGGCAAAAGGGTGGAATGTTTCTTGGAATGTGACAGGGAATTTGGTGGAGTAAGGTGGAATGAAGAACATGAGTTCTACCTGTTAATTTGCAGCTACTTTGGGGCACATTAGAGTTGACATTGACCAGAATTTCTTGACTGGATGTTTGATGCCTTATTGATACCATTGATTGCTATTTTTTCCTCTCGAAAATTTTTTGAATGTGTTATTGTTGTTAATATTGCTTATTTTCATTATTATTTTAAGTCTTTGCTGCATCACCATTTTGTTTTCTATTTTTCTATGGTATCTGCCATTTGGTGAATTGGCCACATGAGTCCCACTATATGGTCTGTACAAGTGTCCCGCGTGGCTAGTCATGAGCTTTGTGACCTGACAAGCAAGAATGCTAATATGGGGGCATTTTATAACATGTTGTGTTGTTGAATTCTTGGACTGAAGATTTATATTTTAAACAAAAAACTAGTAGGTGCTAGTAAAGGAAATGCCAACCAGGCAATATTAGGATTTTTGGAGTCCCTTATGTGGCTTTCTAATGACCATCAGGAGCGTGAAAGTGAAAAGTGAAGATGGTAAAAAAAATGGACCAGAAAATGGAATTTAACTAACGGGGCAACAGAACAATAGTTAGATAAATTGTCTAAATCAAAAAGAGCAAAGTTCAGGTGCCAGATTACAAATTGAGAAGCCAACATTAAAGCAGAGTCCTGGCTACCTAAATATCTTTTGCTTAATTAAATTGCAAACCACAAAATGCTGTTTGTTATGAAAATATCCTGAGACCTGAATGTCGAGCTTACTGTGCCGTCATCCAAAACACTGATGACATGATGTGTCCCAACAACGACAGTCGCAAGGTAACAATAGACAACAAAATTGTTGTGGTCAGTAAAATGTGAACTAGCAGTTCCACCAATTATAATTCAATCAAAAATGCTTTGATGTCACAGTAACAATGATAAAATAAATTAACAATAAGAAGAGTTAAAGAATATGTGCAATGACTCAGGAACAACGGAAAGTGACCAAAATGAATATTTACTTTTTCATTTTGGTATTTGGTTACTGATTATTCTTTTGTTTGTTTCAAAAACCCATCACTACCTGATTATTTAATGTTCCTTTATTAAAGAAGCCGCATTTTTCCTTTGGTTTCGCTCCACCTGCCTAAGCAATTCATGACAGTGAAGTCCTTCCTCTGACCAAATCTGTCAGACACCAAATAAGTGTTGTGTCTCAGGCACGGCCTCTTCTCAGGCTGGGGTCCTAATTCTTGTTTTATGTTGTCTTTGTTCATATTTGATTTTTGGAAAGTATTAATTTTTTTTATATTTATTTACTATTGATTCTATTTATATGCCTTGGTGCTGTTCCATGTATGTTGTGGATGGTCTCCCAAGAGGCAAGGCCACCTGACAGTCACCACCATGAATTGCAGTCCACCTATAAATCTGGAGGGTCTCCCACAGTGCCTGGCAGATCAATACGAATGCACTTTGGAATTGGTGACCCTCTTGCTCTGTTTTGTCGACCTTGCTGTTGGAATCTGTATTGGGACTTCTTTGATTTGGATTGCCTTCTTGTTACAGGCAATTTTGCCTTTGTGCTCCATGGAGCTTCATTGTGATTTTCTTTTGTGAAGTATAAATCATTCATTTTTATAAAGATTGTATGAGGCCCTTTTGTTTCCTTTTTGATAAGGTTTCAAATGTCCCTTGTGGACAAGATGTATGAACATTGGAATTCCTAGTTCATAACAATAAAGGGGCAAATTCACTTTTAAGCACATACAGCAGCGAAGTGACCATCCAATTTATATCTATCCAAATAAAAGGTATACTTTGATTTGATGATGATTGCAGGTTGTGTTATGTACTTATCATAATGCCTTTGTGGAATTTTGTAGCATGAAATCACTATAACATCTTGTTTTATATATCAATGTTTCCTTAAATTATTCTCTGACATCATAAGGTGCTGTTTTCATTGAAATGCAACATCACAAGTCCTAAACAGCAGCTAATTTAATTATATCCTCTGACCTTTTGGGTGTGTGAGCAAAATATTCTAAAGCCATTTTTTTCAAGATTTAATCAATGTAGCTGTGAACTGCTCCATCAGGTCACTTCATTACTGCGTCATCAATATTTTTGTTTCCACTCTTTGCACACATAATTTACTCTGAAGAATATCAAGGGCTAGAACCAAATTTTTTCCTGGAAAATTATATCAGTTTATCCTTTAGTGCTAAGCAAGTGTGGAGAGAGGAAACAAAAGCTGATCCCTCAAAAAACAGTATGCAATATTATAATTCTATACTTACTTGACAGCCCCCAGAAGGAGCTCAGTTTCAACTGCCCCCCAATTCCTAGCTGACATGCTGAAAGTTTGGTGAAAGTGCAACACGGGCTCATGGATGGTGTAACCTTTAGACGGCTGATATCCTTAAGCGAGGTAAGCACGTCCTGGATGTGCTTATTAACAATAATTGTAATAGTAATAATACAAGTTACTTATGTGGCACTATTCAATCATTTTAAAATGTTTAAAATACAGGAGACACCGCATGAATCTTGACAGTAAAAATCTTACGTGATGCATACTAAAAGATTAAACATTCTTTTGAAACACATCATCATAAGTCACACTGTTTTCTGGCAAGGCAAAGAAGATTCTATTTGAAGCTTGCATTTTGGACCATTTGTAAAGCGAAATTTGCTGTAACTATGTATTATAGGCTATTTATGTTATTTTTTAACTTTATTTTATATACAGTGGAACCTCGGTTTGCGAGTAACTTGGTTTACGAGTGTTTTGCAAGACGAGCAAAAATTTTTAATAAATTTTGACTTGATAAACGAGCGAGGTCTTGCAGTACGAGTAGTAGGCTACGTATACTCTTTGTCTGCTGAGCGTCATGTGATCACAACTGAGCTAATGGTTCTTCTCTCTCTCGCTGCGGGATTATGGGCAATCGTCTCCTATTCTCCATCTGAGTCGGCGTGCCTCACTCATAGTAAACATCCGTACAAGCGTATACTGTTTACTACAGCATTAGCATTGTGACTGTGTGTGCGCGCGCTTGTGTTTGTGCTCGCTCTCTCCCGCGTGCGCGCGCGCATGTGTGTGCTGTGACGTGCGAGTCCCCGTCTTGCACACTAAAACACAAAGCTGACTCTCAGTACTTTAGCAACACCAGGTTTATTCAGCTTGAAACAGACACAGCAGTCAGGCAGGGCCCTGCTTATTTATAATGTTCCTTGTTCCTTGTATCACCCATCAACGGCAGGCGCTTATAGCATGTCCGCAATCTTTTCGGATTTGCTTTTACGGCGAACTGCTACAGCGCTGGGAGACTGCAATTGCTTTGGGACGCTCTTCCGCGTGTTATCCCGTTGGGTGGAATCCCACAAGAGTTTAGAAACTCGTTCACACCAGCCATGATTCTTTTCAAAAGTAAAGTGCAGGTTAATTTGTTTTATGTATTTTTACTTTATATTTTGTATTAATCATTTTTATATGAATAGTTTTGGGTTGTGGAACAAATCATCTGAGTTTCCATTATTTCTTATGGAGAAATTCACTTTGATATACGAGTGCTTTGGACTACGAGCACGTTTCCAGAACGAATTATGCTCGCAAACCGAGGTTCCACTGTATATATATTTTTTTGGCCATCCCTTCATGCTTTTTTGTAATTAAGCTGCAATTATTACGTTGATATTTCTTTCATTAATTATATGAACATTTGGGCCACTTATGGCTACATCTTGCCTAATTGGTTATCAAAAAGTAAAGTTATTGTTTAAGCTTCAGTTATCATATTAAAATTTCTTTTGTTAATTACATTCACACTTTGGTTACCACAAAGTAACAAGCTATTGTTAAAATTTATGTAACTAGCCTTTTACAATGTTTTTTACAGTGTTTTTTCTTTAACATCATACCCTTGGTCTATTATATTTGGACTGTTTAAGATTATATCATTAGTCTATTGTATTTGGACTCTCTTCACAAGATATCTCAGTTCTAACCTTTTTACATCGCTGCTAGGGGGTTCATTTTGCTCTAGACATGCTCCTTCTCTTGGCATGTCAGAGGACCGTGATTTTGCGAAGTGTAGCTGGCCTCACTTGTAGATGCACAATGGGGTGGGATAGGGGGTAGAGAGAAGGAGAGCAATGCTATTTCTGTTTTATCCCTTATACCCCAATAACCATTAGTGACAACATAACAATATGCTCCATAGCTGCATCATTTGGCAATAATATGAGATCTATGTCAAAGCTATCATATGTAAACATGTACTACCTTATGCTAAGACTACAAAATGTCAACAAACGTTCAGAAGAAATATTTCCATGTCCAAATAGTGAACTTTGTGAACTGGAATGTCAAAGGTCTCAATCATGAATTAAAGAGAAAGAAAGTACTCTCACACTTAACAAATCTAAATGCCAAGATAGTATTTTTTACAAGAGACTCACATATTAGGCAAGGACCAGTTTTGGTTGCAAAGACAGTGGTCTAGCAAAATTTTTCACTCTAGCTGTACAAATAAAACCAGGGGTGTGGGAATGTTAATACACAGAACTGTCCAATTTGTAGTCTCAGATGCCATATTTGATTTTGAAGGGTGATATGTCATGGTGACGGGTAATATTTCTGATACTAAAATGATTTCCATTAATATCTATGCACCTAACGTGGGTGATAGAGCTTTCTCGAAAATGTATTTGTATCTGTCCCTAATATGAACACTTACAAAATTATAATGGCTCAGAGACTTTAATTGTGTTTGAAATCCAGACCTGGATAGATCCTCAGATACAACAGCGTTAACATCTAATACTGGAAACATAATTACATAGTTTGTAATGGATCAGAACTTATCTGACCCATGGAGGTTCATAAATACTAATCAAATTACATATTCCTTCTTCTCACCCATATTTCATTGTTACTCAAGAACGGATTATTTCCTCATAGATAATCATTTTTTGTTCACTATCAAATCTCATAAGTACGACGCTATCATTATCTCTGACCATGCTGCTCAGATCATGAAGGTTAAATTACTGTGTCCTACACACTCATCTCATAGCTGGGGTCTTAACCCCGTCATTAGCTAATGAGAACTTATTTATCAGTCTTGAAGACTGAGATAGCACCTCTGCAATGTATAAAAATATTTTAAAGTCTCTTCCTTTCAAAGACCCAAGATAACATTGGGGAAAGGATCTGCCATGCACAGAATACACTCGAGCACAGCACCATATGTGCAAAGCATTCGGTCAATTAACTTAAAATCTTTTATCAAGCACATTTATCTCATTTAAATTTGTCCAAAATGTTCAGCAGATTCAACCGATCTGCAGCCTCTTTGGGCAACATGTTCTGGGTGTGCATCAAATTAACAACATTTTAGACAAAAATCTTTGCATGCCTATCAGACAGCCTTGGTGTCACAATCCCTCCTAACCCACTAACAGCTGTGTTTGGTGAACTCCCAGATGGGCTTAAAGTGGAGAAGAACAAACAAACTGCAATTGCCTTTACTACACTATTGGCACGTAGACTTATCTTGCTCAACTGGAAGAATCCTAACTCACCTCTGTTAAGTCAGTGGGTAACCGATGTTGTATACTACTTGAAATTGGAAAAAATCTAATTCTCACTTAGAGAATCTGTTCAAAACTTTTTAAAAATATAGCAGGATCTAATCAATAACATTTTAGAATAAGCTTCCATTTCTGGGAAAATGATACCCTTCTTTTCTTGCTCCTTTTATAGAGTAGCTTCGGTTGTTGGCTCCTCTCTCTTTCTCTTGAGTGGGAGTTGAAGTTTGCTTTGATTTGTGAAATTTGACTTGACTGCATGGAATGTTTCCTGTTTCTTATTAAAATCAATAAAAAATAATAATAAAAAAACATTAAAAGCATGAATTTAAAAAATATGCTTTAAAAATGTTTTTTTGAAAATATTAGCAGTGGCTGCCGAACACACTGAAGGTAGTAATGTGGGCCTCAAATGCGGTCGGCCACATTAAGGTGCCCTGTCCCTTCATGCATTGGATAAGAAGGAATGCACTTCTGCTTAAGCTGCTTTTTAAGTTTGTCTTTCCTTTTTAGCACTAAAAAGTTAGCAATTTTTACTTCTGTGAAGCTGCATCACATTTTTACTTAAAGAAAATGGGGAATACATTACTTATTCAGTTAGAATTGCATTCCTATTTTTACAACTTTTTGCACAAAACCGTAAGCTAAAATGTACCAAATACTTTAAACCTAATGATTTTTATAAGAGAAAATGGATGGAAACATTCCCTGTGATGGACAGGAACTCTTATTAAGGATTTGTCTCCTCCCTGATGCCCAATGCAGACAGGATGCACAAGTGCTGCCCTCATCCTTGAACTGGATAAATGGGCTTAAAACTAGAAAAATGAATAGGAAAATGAAACAAAACGATTATCCCTCCATTAGTTTTTTGAATTTGCTCAGTACCAGAGTGAGACAATGGGAAAAGAATGGGGACGGAGGGGGGCAAGTCTGGTACTGGGCACACACCTTCACTCAGTCAGACTTGGAACCTAACATAGACATCACTGGGATGGGGATAAATTGTAGGACCTGAAGAAAGTCCAGTCAGAACGTAAAATGGACAGAGACACTGGGGACTCTACCTGTAGAGAGGTGAGAGGCATTGTCACTGATCGCTTGGCCATTCTGCTGCCCCTCCACCAAGATTTAGCCTCTTTAAAAGATGTATTGCTTGTATTACATTTTCAGTTTTTCAGAATACAGTAATTGAACCCGTGCATTTAATATTTTTTTTTTAATAAAATGCCCCGATATTAGCATGCTTGCTTGTCAGGTAAACCAATCACATGTATACATTTTACAGATTTTGTCTTCATTTTATTGGATGTTGCAGTGGACTGGCATTGTTACCTCTGATGCTTTAGGGACATTAAATCCTTTAGACAGACAAATCCTTTTAAGGCAATATTACTGTTTACTTCTGTCCTGTAGGTGGTTAAAATATAATTTAAACATCTCAGTCCTGTTGAAGCAGCAATCTTGTCATTCCATACACATGTATCGATAATATGCATGTAACTTTTATTTTATTTTACTGTTTTTGTTTATCTTATGTTGTGATATTCATGGGATGTCATTTGGGACCTGCTTCATCCAGAGCAGGGTGGCAGGGGTGCTGGAGCCTATCCCAGCTACCAAAGGGTGCAAGGCAGGAACAAAACCTGGACAGGGTGCCAGTCCATCACAGGGCAAACACACACACACACACACAAACACATACAAGCCTCAGGCCATGGACCCTGGTCTTCTTACTGCAAGGCAGCAGCACACTATCATTGTGCCACTGTGCCACCCATATTGTGATATTCCACATATCTGAACAAAAATACGCCTACATCTACTATATCAATCCATCAATTTTATGAAGCAGATTATACTGAGACTGAACACCATTGGACAGACCGTTAGAACCAGTTTTATGCAACGGTCTTTGTGGATTCGATTTTGTTTGACTTTTATGTAAGATAAGTTATTATTTTGTATTTAATCTATTTTAACTTTACTTTGCTGATATCACTGCATTATTTAATGGCTTTTTTTCCTATTTGGTCACTGCCTTGTGCATTTGGTTTTTGTAGGTTTTACCATTTTGGTAACGTGTGTGTCTAATTTATATGACCCATGACATCGTGGTAGCTGTGATATGAAATCAGCAGGTGTCCAAACTTTGAAATAGCAAGGGCAGACACAACTCTCTACTAAATAAAACATTCATTTGTAGAGAAAGATTTCCTTTATGGTTTTTCCCTTTTCTTTGGTATGGTTTCTGGTTTAAGGTTAATGTTTTGGTAAATTGTTTTCGTGGTATATCGGTTCTAGCTACTGTATGTCTGCCTATTCTCCTGTCTCATCCTTTGAACGCCATTGCAGCTCTGCCACTTAGTATCCAGCTGATAATAAACATAACACCATTTTGAGTTATGGCACACTCATAGGAGTTAAAATTAACATGCATGTTTTGGAATGTGGGAGGAAACAAAGGGCTAAACCTATGTGGGCACAAGAAGAACATGAACATCCCATGCACAAGCTGACACAGTGAGTATTGGGGTCCTGTCTCCTGGAACTACGAGGAAGCAGCACTGGCTTTCAAAGCATTTTGCTGCCCAATTGACCCCCTGATCACTTAGATTTGTCAGCAACAGGATAACACATTAACATCTTAATTTGGGAAAAGTCGCGTGTGTAATATTCTGAACATCTTTAAAACTGAGAGGAGACCAGCTAACAGTTTTAGTTATTTTATAGTGTGTTGTCTTAGAATGGTGGTGTAATGGCTAAGGAAATGGACTTTAACCATCAAGGTCAGCGGTTCAGTTTCCGTCTCTAACTCACCATGTGACCCTGAAGACGTGTCTAAAGTGCTCCAATTGAAAATAAAAAAGTGACAACAATTGGCAAATATAATGGTCCTATAACAGCATTGGTCAAACATGTAGGTCTGATGACATATTATCATCTATAACATACAGCAAATTTAAGAATTCTACCATTGAACAGAACCGTCATCTGAACGTAATTATTGTGTCAATATCAAAGCAAATTAACAGGAGTATGTGATAAATGAAACGTTTAAATTGCACGTTATGAAGTACAGCAGCATTTACAATCCTGTATTATTATTCACTGTATGGGGAAATACCCTCAGCAAATAGTAACTGCAGAGCATATGGCTTTAAATTAAAAATTACTAAGGGGCAGAATAGCAAAAACAGAACTTAGCTGCAATCCTTGCTAAAATTACTATAAAACAAGCAGCTTTCTCAAACTTTAATATTGCTAAAAGTGTCAAAATTGCAGAATGCACCGCCAATCTATGAATATGTATATGTCAGTACTTCTCCGTATCCAAACCCTTCAGCTATGGCCACACTCGTCTCTCATCTCTTTCTGATGTCTACAAAGATAAGCATTTAGGGTGGAAAGGTTTATGCTGGTATTGCCATTGTCATAGCTGAAGGACTGCAGACGGAAGCTCAACTCACCAAGATTATATTTCAGCTGAGTTTCAGATTCAGTGTTTATGGCAGCAGAGCTTTTAACAAACACCCTGGTAACAAATGACTGTAACACGCTGAAGGTTCACAGGGTACAGTTCTTAACCGCAATGATATCTTAATTGCCAGCCATAATCAAACACGAAGTAAGGGGACAAAAAATGCGTTGAAACCCCTGCAAAGTGATAAAACTGTAAACCTCCTTCACTACTCAAAAGGTAAACTGTATCCCTGTTTTGCTGACATGAAGCCATATGACAGGCACAGTTGTCACCAGTTGTTTTTTTAAGCACATAAATTTCTTATTTTTTTAAGCATCAGGAGGATTTTCTTATTTGTATGCAGTTGATTTATGATATTACTGAAAGCCTAATTATGAGTAAATGAACAGCCCCAGGAAATATGTTCCATGTATTATGGTCACAATGCACAAGTGTTTCTCAGATTGAAATTATTGTAATATGTGCAAAAGATTAATGAATGTAGAAAGTATTCAAAAGAGTAATTGAGACGATAGTACATATGTATTTGTGTGTATACTGCTCAAAAAAATTAAAGGAACACTTTTTAATCAGAGTATAGCATCAAGTCAATGAAACCTCTGGGCTACTGATCTGGTCAGTGAAGTAGCAGAGGGGGTTGTTAATCAGTTTCAGCTGCTTTGGTGTTAATGAAATTATCAGCAGGTGCACTAGAGGGGCAACAATGAGACGACCCCCAAAACAGGAATGATTCAACAGGTGGAGGCCACTGACAGTTTTCCCTCCTCATCTTTTCTGACTGTTTTCTCACTAGTTTTGCATTTGGCTACGGTCAGTGTCACTACTGGTAGTATAAGGCAATACCTGGACCCTACAGAGGTTGCACAGGTAGTCCAACTTCTCCAGGATGGCACATCAATACGTGCCATTTACAGAAGGTTTGCTGTGTCTCCCATCACAGTCTCAAGGGCATGAAGGAGATTCCAGGAGATGGGCAGTTACTCTAGGAGAGCTGGACAGGGCCGTAGAAGGTCCTTAACCCATCAGCAGAACCGGCATCTGCTCCTTTGGGCAAGGAGGAACAGGATGAGCACTGCCAGAGCCCTACAAAATGACATCCAGCAGGCCACTGATGTGATTGTCTCTGACCAAACAATCAGAAACAGACTTCATGAGGGTGTCCTGAGGGCCCGACGTCCTCTAGTGAGCCTGTGCTCACTGCCCGGCACCATGGAGCTTGATTGGCATTGGCCATAGAATACCAGAATTGGCAGGTAAATCACTGGCGCCCTGTACTTTTCACAGATGAGAGCAGGTTCACCCTGATCAAATGTGACAGACATGAAAGGGTCTGGAGAAGCTATGGAGAATGTTATGCTGCCTGTAACATCGTTCAGTATGACCGGTTTGGTGGTGGGTTAGTGATGGTCTTGGGAGGCATATCCATGGAGGGACGCACAGATCTCTACAGGCTAGACAACGGCACCTTGACTGCCATTAGGTATCAGGATCAAATCCTTGGACCCATTGTCAGACCCTATGCTGGTGCAGTGGGTCCTGCATTCCTTCTGGTGCACAACAATGCCTGGCCACATGTGGAGAGAGTATGCAGGCAGTACCTGGAGGATGAAGGAATTGATACCATTGAATGGCCCCGACGCTCGCCTGACCTAAATCCAATAAAACACCTTTGGGACATTATGTTTCGGTCCATCCGATGCCGCCAGGTTGCACCTCAGACTGTTCAGGAGCTCAGTGATGCCCTGGTCCAGAGATCTCCCAGGACACCATCTGTCTCTCATTAGGAGCATGCCCCGATGTTGTCAGTACGTGGGAGCCATACAAACTACTGAGTACGATTTTGAGTTGCTGCAGTGAAATTGCGGCAAAATGGACAAGCCTGCCACATCATTTTTTCACTTTGATTTTCAGAGTGTCTTTGAATTTTCATTTCCATCAAACGATGAGACATCCTTTCGTTCCTAACACATTACCCAGTCTATATCAGTATAGATATCCAGCATGATTTTTTTCCCATTGAGATCTGATGTGTTTTCAAAGTGTTCCTTTAATTTTTTTGAACAGTTTATATATATATGTATGTATATATATATATATATATATATATATATATATATATATATATTGTGGACTGTAGAGGTTGCTTGCATGTTGTCTCCCAACCCAAATGACGACCATAAGGAGCAAAATAACAAAAGTAAAAGGGATTTATTAACAAAGCAACTGAACAATCAAAGCAAATACCAAAGAAACACATAACAGCTGAAAATAATAAAACCTAAGCCTCATGGTTTCGTAATTCACCTTGTCCTTTCAACTTTCTCTCTTCAGCTCTGGCCTTGAGCCATTGGCAGTGACTAATTCCCAAATCCAAGCCCCCTGTATACCGTATCCAGGTTTTTTTGTTTTTTTTTTTTAAGCCAGGGTCCAAGAACCCTTCGATGAAAGCTTTTGAAAGTACTTGTGGGTTTCCTGTCCAGAATTCAAAGTTCTGTTGGTACCCCGAGGAACCCCGCAGACCACCTGTCTTTGCCAGTCTCCCTGCGAGTCTAACATGAACCTGGGTAACAAACCTGCAGTATTATCTTCACAAAATGCACACTTTATATTACACTAAAAACAACCTGCTGCAATTTTCCTGATTCTGTAATTATTTAGTAAAGTGCCACAATGACCTGTCATGGCCCCAAGCAGCTAACACCTTTATCTTAAATTTTATTTCTCCATCAGGTAGTTCTTTCAATAACTGTATTTTTTAGAAAATGAATTACAATTAGCCACAACGAACAAATGGACATTTTTTGACAATATCTGTACATCACTTGAATTGGAATCTGCTGTCTAGTATCTGTGCAGTTTAGTAATATATATAATTGCATTTTAACATTATTATTCTTTCTTGTAACATTTTTCTAACATTATTTCTGAATATGGCACATTATTAGAAAAGTATTTAATGAATACAAATGTGATATCTGATTCTTTGAAGAAGTAAGTAAACACAAATGTAAATGCTCCATCTTTCAAAGCTGTTCCCTAAGTCCCTGAATGCTCCTGAATGTTATACCATGCTGACATCATTTTGTTGGACAATCCAAATTCCTTCCTGGCCTTACTGCTGACACAATGTAGGAGGGATTCCTGGACAAACTGGGACTCATCAGACCACGCTAGAGTTTTTCAGCATTCAGTTGTCCAATTTTGGTAATCAAGAGCTGACAAGCCCCCTCCGCCAGTGTGTTTCATATGATGTTTGTTGTGAGATGCCCTTCACTGCACCAGTGCTGTCAATGGCTATTATTTATATATTTGTTGTATTTAGCTTGAAGGAGTCTCCTTATTCTCCTTTGACCACTGCCACTAACAAGGTGTTTTGTCACTCAGAACACGTAATGTTTACTCTAACTATTCTCTGTAAATTCTAGAGCCTGAAGCACATGAAACTCCCAGGAGGGCCCTTGCTAATGATATGCTGGATCCACCATGTCTGGTCCCAGTAATCTTACTACAGTCACGTTCTCTCAGACCAAGCACCTTGTACAGTACAATGTTTGCCAGACAAAAACAAAACCTTGTGACCATACCTGCATACTATGCTGTACATACTGAGTTTTAGGCTACGTCCACGCTATTATGTTTTTGTTTAAAGAGGCAGTCATTAGTCTCCATTTTTGCCTTTTGTACTCACTACCCTGATGATTTTAACCCCCAAAAATGGAAACTTTTAAAAACAATCTCCAGAACAGTGCACTTCTGACACGGCAGCTCGCCATTGGAATGTGGATGTGTGAAAATATTGATTCTCGAAAACGCAGACTCTAATCGCATTCTGATTTGTTTCCGCTTATTATGTAGCCCTTCCCCAGTTGGATCCAGCTCATTTCCTGATTTTCATGGAAGAAAACCATATGCCAACATACCGGCACAGAAGAGTTGCTTGTTGTGTTGCTTACCTGTAGGCATCTAAATTCCGTTTTGCATAGTTTGAATTCTATATACATGCACATTCACATTTACCAGATGCTACAGGTTTGTGATAAATTTCATGCCTGGTAGTGTTACCATCTCTTGAAAGAGTTTTCCACTGATGTCTGCATGCCCATTATAGGCAAACTTCTACATCAGGGGTCCTCATTTAAGGTCCTGGAGGGCCGTACTGGCTAAAGGTTTTCACTTCAACCAATTTCTTAATTAAAACCCATTTATTTACCACAAAAGCAATACATTATTTGGGCTTAATTTTAGTTATCCTGCCTGTTACAATTCAGAACCCTTAATTGCCTGTTTAGTGTTTAGCAGCTACATTTCAATTTTAGCTGTTGCCTGTTTTCTTAACCAGACATTAGTTAACAATGAAATTCAGAAAACCAATAAACCAGCAGTCTCTCCAGCTAACGTGCTTCCTTTTAAACCTCTGCATATGCACCATGAAGTTTCTGTGTTAAAAGAATGTTTAGATATTAATGAGAGGGGAATTGGAAGGAGTATTAATTTTAAATCTGTTCTGGTCCACAAAACACATGGATAATATTTTCAGAGAAGGAAGCTCTACAGTGCAATTAAAATTTCTCTTGGATGAATGAAGACAAATAGTTAAATACCAAGTTTCATTACCAGCAAGGACTGGCGGAGTGGTGGCTCTGAGGCTAAGGATCTGCGCTGGTATCCCGAAGGTTGCCGGTTCGAATCCCTGTCACTGCCAAAAGAGATCCTACTCTGCTGGGCCCTTGAGCAAGGCCCTTAACCTGTAATTGCTTCAGGGGGCGCTGTACAATGGCTGACCCTGCACTCTGACCCCAAGGGGTATGCGAAAAAACTAACAAACACTGTTGTAAGTCACTCTGGATAAGAGCGTCTGCTAAATGATGTACATGTAAATGTCTTCTAATTAGGAAACTAGTCAGAAGATACTGGGACCCTCCAGCACCGTGACTGAGGAGCCCTGGTCTATGTCATATTTGATTTTATTTGTTTTAGGGCGGATGGAGGTACTTTTGTAAATGTTGCGAAAGCACTAGTGTGGACGGAGTAGTAGTGTGGATGTAGCCTCAGCCACACGCCATCATGGATTTAAATCTAAGAACTCTCACTGCCTTAAATATGTTTCAGCCCTGATTTATGCATGAAGAGATGGTAAAAAATATCGGTTTACAATATTTTAGCTCAGCTTTTGTGTCAAAGAGAGGCAGAAGCTGGAGAAGACAGCCCATGATGGAGAGACTTCACACCGGTGTTAGAGATTACACGAACTGGGACTTCTTTAAGTCTCACATTAAATACTTTCTAAAAATGCAACTCTGTTTTAACCACTGGAGCAATTCTATGTTGCCACTCGTCTAAATGTAAAATAAACCAAGTTAATGCAGATCTAAAATAAGCTGAGTAGCCCATTAGCATTGCAGCACAGTTTAAGCAAAATTGTAATTAACTTCAAAGATATTGTCACGAGAGGCTAAAAAGGTCTGATTTCATCACGACACATAGCAACAACAGCAGCATAGCGTATCACTAAAAAATAAAATGCAAGCTTTTAGAAAATTTCATAATAACAGTGAATACATTTGTATTATTACATCTTTTGGATTAAGAACACCTGCAGATAGAGAAATGTCAACAGACAAAGTTCAAGTGCACTCACCTGTTCTGCTCCTTGGCCCTTAAGTTGAAATACGAATAGGGTAACGCCATGGCCAGGGCTCCGAGCTCACGACGTCTACGGTGGGAAATGGCAATAAAATGACATATTCCAGGAGTTCAATGTGTTTACTTTGTCTAGCTGTACAAGCAAATGATTGCCTCCATAGCAACCCTAGTTGCTATTTGCAAAAGAAGTAATGCTAATCCCTATGAGGAAGATGTTATTTAAGGACAGTCCCTTTGTCAGGAGGAAAAGAAAGAGAAAGAAAAACAAAACAAACAAACAAAACCTAGTCCGACATGAATATTGGGTTACTTGTATTTGCATTCTTTGCAGGTTGCACAAGCCGTCCATCCACGACGTGTCAGTTCATATTCATGAAAATAAAGATTAAAGATTCTGTTAATAATAAAGGGGAGGTTTGTTCCAGCTGTTTAGTCCATTTTGCCTTCAATGAGCTACTGTGCATCCCTAGCCACCATTCTCTCCACAGAATTAGCAAAGAAAAACAAGCATGTGACTACACAATGTGGGAGAACGATGATGGCAGTCTGTTGTTAGGCTTAGGATGAAACCCAAGGTGAAGAGGTTGGTATGCAGTAGAGAGCGGGTGCACTCTGCGTCCTTTTTCAACTTGCTGTTATCTCTCTGCCTTTCAAATCTGCTATCTACAGACCTTAGGGAATGCTGTCGGCTGCAGACATCTTATGGCGACATGCACTACACGACGGGGATGTCACAATGCCACAACGTGTTCTGCTCGATGTCAATACCAGTGAAATTTTGCTTGATGCCTACTCAGTACCACGGCAAAATCAGCTGTTTATTAAGCCTACCTCTATTATTCAAGTGAACAATATTTAGCCTTAATCTGTAACAGCACATTAAATATATAAATGCAGTAACAGCACCTTTAAATTATTCATCAAGTAGTTACCCCGCTATCATTTAAGTAATTTACTATTGTCATTCATAAATTTAAAAGCACAATACAGGGCTTGAATTTTAATTTGTGATGGACTCAGGAATTAACAGCAAATTTGGCATTTTGTGGGGGATTTTAACATTATGGACCCTCATTTACCTTATCATGTGAACATTCTAAATTTTTTCTCTGACATTTTCTTCCCAGTAAGTGAAAAATATTTCTTAAACACATCACTAAAATGAACATTCAGGTGTTGTTATCTCCGTTTATTCCAAGATCGTTCAAGATATTTCATTTCAACAAACTTTTGAAAGCTGTTTCTAAAAACATGCTTTTAAAAAGCTGGTCTGTCAGAGAATCACTCTGTTAAGTTTGTAACATTTGCCGTCATAAGATTAGATTAGATTATTTATTTATAAAAGCACATTTAAAACAACAGAGGTTGCGCCAAAGTGCTGTTCAAAAAAGCATTAAAATAAATACAATACAAACAATCATGCAAAAGCAGATTAATAAAACAACCAATTGTAACATCCACCACATCCCATCATACACAATGAAAGACAGAAGAAAACAAGTAGGTCTTAAGCCGACTTTTAAAAACCTCGATCGAGGATGAAGACCTGATGTGCAGAGGTAAGTCATTCCAAAGCCTAGGAGCAACAACTGAAAAAGCTCTGTCTCCCCTAGACAGCTGAGATCTTGACACAACAAGGAGCAGTCACCAGATGACCTCAGTGCTCTTGGTGGCACAAAGGGGTGAAGGAGGTCACAGATATGTGGAATGAGACCATACAAGGCTTTAAAAACAGACAACAAGATTTTAAAATGAATGCGACACCTCACCGGAAGCCAGTGGAGAGAGGCTAAAACGGGGAAGATGTGATCCCTTTTTCTCAACCCAATCAAAAATTTAGCTGCCGCGTTCTGAACCAGCTGAAGGTGCGACAGAGTAGATTTTGGCAGACCCACATATAAGGAATTACAGTAATCTAAGTGAGATGTAATAAAGGCATGAATGACTGTTTCCAAATTTTCAAGTCTTCCAAGACATATATTTGCATCA
The DNA here is from genome assembly GCF_900747795.2 of Erpetoichthys calabaricus. Classification (NCBI taxonomy): domain Eukaryota; kingdom Metazoa; phylum Chordata; class Cladistia; order Polypteriformes; family Polypteridae; genus Erpetoichthys; species Erpetoichthys calabaricus. The sequence goes on from NC_041396.2 coordinate 62,219,079, forward strand.
TTATCTGGCTAAAAAAGGAAAGAAATATTTAGAATATTTAACAGGTCAGTCAAATTAATACAAGTTTCAAATGTTATGGACTTCCAGTGCTTTAATTGTCCAAATATGTCCCTCCTTTTTTAAATTTGTTCAAACTTTAAGGCTTTCTTGTGTGAAATCAGTCTTATCAATTTTACATTACTCCATTAACTCAGAACTCGTGTAAAAACACCCTTACATGAGTGGTCAGACTTTGTTATTTCTTAGCCAGGGTATATTAATTCAGAATTAGAAAATTAACTGGACTGAAGTTCCCTGTAGTTAAATAATCTTAACCATTGAAATATATGACATACTGTAAAGCACGTGCTTTTTTACTATGTTTGTCACATTTATAGAGTATTATCATTATACTCATGAACAATAGTTTGCTTTCGAAAACCAAATAAATGATGGAGATTTAGCATTAGCATATTGATGTTCAGTAATGAAGTATGCGGTGTCACACACGTCCACATGGGAGGCAGCTAAAGGGCTTGAATGTGGGCAATTCCGAGCCAGACCAGGATGTGGCAGAGTGCACTGACTCTTTTTCTCACTTTTCTGCAGACCGTTCATGGGAAATTCCATCTGGCCCTGTTGACGCCACTTTTGGGCCCGAGCCTATTGATGAAGACCCTTCCGGTCCCGGGCCCTTTGACGTCACTTCCTATGCTGGCCTTTAAAAGCCTCCACTTTTCCCCTATCCCCTCAGCTCTGTTTTGGACTCCTATTTGTGCACATCAGTGCTATCACTTGTTTCAGTTTTGCAGCCAGGAAGCAATACACGGGTGGCTGCCCCAAACCTTGCTATGGCTCTTTGTCGAGTTTGTGACAGCGGTTTTGTCATCCAGCTAACTGCATGTCCTGGTTATTATGCACGTCTGTGAACACAGTACATGTTGTATTAATTTGGAGATGTGCTTTGTACTTTGAGTTGGTAGTTTGTTAATCCCTGAGGGGAAATTGCCTTTTTGCATGACTTTTAGGGGTCAGAGCACAGGGTCAGCCATTGTACAATGCCTCTGGAGTAGTTTTCAGGTTAAGGGTCTTGCTCAAGGGCCCAATGGGGTTGGATCCCTTCTGGCAGTAACAGGACTTGAACTGACATCCTTCTAGATACCAGCAGAGATCCTTAGCCTCAGAGCCACCAATCTGCACATCACACTATATGAATTTTATTTGGGTATTGATAAATGCATTTCATCATCACCTCATTTCTTCACCAATGTAGAAAGCCAAACAGCCAAACTGTTTTTAGCACTGTCTCTGTGGGGTTTCCTCAGATATTCCCCAGTCCTATACAGTGGAACCTTGGTTCATGAACGTCTCTGAACATGTACAAATTGGGTTACGACCAAAAAGTTCGGCAAACTTTTGCATCTGTTCACGACCACACACTTGGTATACGAACAAGGCAGTTTCCTTTTCGGTTTGTGCACGCCGATGATTTCCGCATGTGTTCAGTCTCTCCCTGTGCAGCGAGTGAGAGAGAGAGACAGACACACGCGAGAGAGAGAGAGAGACACGCGTGCGTGCACGTGAGAGAGACACACACACACACACACATACACACGAGAGAGAGAGGGCTGGCCGCATAAGGCCGAGAAGGCAGTTAAAGAATGCACCGGGCTTGTTTTTAAAGAGACTGATTTGAGCATTGTTTTAACCTTGTTGTATTTAATGAAGACTTTTTTCTATTGGATTTTAACCTCCACTTCACTTCTGTTTACAGCGATCGGTTCGTAGCATGCATTGTTGCATTGTTACTTTTCTTGGTTGTTTATTAAATTACAGATTTTTCAAATGTTCATTTTTTCCCTGTGCTTAAAACTCATTAAAGAAAAGTGTTTTTAGTGAGCGGCTCGTAGCGCTATAGCGCAAACTCTTGCAATGTTAGTTTTCTCTGTTGTTCAAGGTTTTCTCAGTGTTATTCAATGTTTTTACATTTAGTTTACTGTTACGCTGTGCATTCTATGGTATAATTAACTATATTTGTGCTTAAAAATATTTTTAAAAATATATTCACATACAGTTCGTACGGTCTGGAACGGATTAATTGTATTTACATACAATCCTATTGGGGAAATTACTTCGGGTCACGACCAAATCGGGTTACGACCAGAGTTTTGGAACGAATTATGGTCGTGACCCGAGGTTCCACTGTATGTGTAACTTCCACTGTATGTGGATGTGTGCAAGTTTTCTTCTGCGACCCTGAACTGTATACACTGGTTAGAAAATTAAAAGAGGCTTGGACGGAAATCAGTACGTGTGATCATTACAATCAAAGAATGAAAGAAAAGTCTCAGTTCTTTTATCTGGACTATGTAGGTCATGGTTTTAAAAAATCAATTATTCTCACCATTACTTGATCTCCAGTTACCAATTTGTGAAACTAAAAGTTAAACAATTACATGTCATATGTGATCAGTCACATTATTGCACTCTCAATTCCTTTAATCATGTGCTGAAATTCTTCTGCTGTTTTTCTTTTCGACATGTGTTGATGCGGTGCTGTATCATTATACCACTGTGAGCCATTTTTATATGTACTGTAGTTTTTACTCACATTTTTCTCATGGTTTAATGTGCCTTCTAAAATAATCTTTCTACTTGTAGTCACAAGTAAGTGCAGTACCAACTTTTGGCCCTTAAAATGGCATTCTGCAATGATGTGCTTTTTAAAACAATGTCCTGTTATTCAGCATATTGTGGTGAAGAAAGAATATGGAAAGATAAGTTCTGTATTTTTCAAGTTGAAGATATTTCTTCACAATCCTTGTATGTATTAATTTGCCACATAAAAATTATGTTTTAAAGTGGGGAGTATTTTTTTTTATATTTTTAAAAATATGTCCTCTATTCTTGCAGCTTACAATGGTGCTGAAGGGTACCAGTGTCCACAGATGAATGAAAAAGTCTTAGAACTTACCAAAATATGTCCGCTGCAAAGTTTTTGATTTAATAAAACTTGCCTTCTGGGTTAAATTTGGCACACTTGTGATAACGAATGGAAACAAGAAATGATTACTTTATCAAACTTTCCTGGAGTTATTTTTGTTGCAATAAGAATACATTCCCCTCTTTCGTGTCTGCTCACAGCTGCCATCGCGGGTGGAGTTATGACAACCCAAAAGCTCCCACTGCCAAGCTACCTTTGGCTTATGTTCTTTCTTTTGCTTCAGCAATTCTGCTTCTTCAGTGTCTATATTCTGCCATGTCCTGAAACAACAGACAGATGTGTGCTCATATAATATGATTATATTTACCTAAACAGCACCAATTTTGGCCCATTAAATTCTGTGTTACTATTTAACACAGCCTACAGAGTGGCATTCACACCAATTGGCAGCATAGTGGAAAGAGTTTCATTGTACTTTGTACAAATAACAATAAATCTGAAATGAACTGATTACACTGCATTGCATTTTTAATAAAAGCCTCCGATTTTTGAAAGAGCCAAGCTACCTGCACGTCACAGTTGTGTGTTCTGTGTAAAAAAAAAAAAACACTCAGGAAATGAAAAAGGCAGAGTGTGTGATAGAACTGATTGAAGTGGCACAAACCAGTGCTGGTATCGAGAGAACATGTAAACTCCATGCAGACCCTGGTGCTGTGAGACAGGGATGACAGCTCTACGCAACCTCTCTGCCCATTCAAACCCATCTGTACTAAACTTACAGAACTTTATCTTGATTAAACGTTCATGAATTAGCATTGCTGAAATGGCCCTAGTCTGTGTGTGTCTTTACCTTACTAGAGATGGGTTATCTGTCCAGGTGTTGTTCCTGCATTGTGCCTGATTCTTGCTGGAAAAGGAGCCAGCTGCCTTGGAACCCAGCCCTCGATCAGCAGGTTAGATGGATGAACGGATGCCTATAATGTCTGTCCAGTTCTTGTCACTTGATTGTGACAAGCTACGTGTGTGCACTGTCTCACTGAGGCACATGCTTGCATTGTCATTCCAGTGGCAGCAGGCAGTATCTTTGCAAAAAATAATGTGCTTCTGTGTATTGAAAGAATATGAGCAAATGTAAGAAGGCCTTTTTCAGTTATTATGGTTAAGTTGCCTACAGAATAGAAGCAGAAATGCTCAGCTAGGCATCAACATTCAATAATGGCAATGTCGGTACTTGGGGATGACTTTCCGAGGTGATTTTCCAAGGCGGAGTGGTGGCTTTGAGGCTAAGGATCTGTGCTGGTATCTGGAAGGTTGCTGGTTCCAATCCCTTACTGCCCAGAAGGGATCCTACTCCACTGGGCCCTTGAACCTGAAAATTGCTCCAGGGTGCTGTACAATGGCTGACCCTGCATTCTGACCCTCAAAGGTTAGGTGGAAAAACCCCTTTGGGATTAATACAATGTACTAAATACCAAAAAAAGAAGATTCCATACCCTTGTGGCCAAGTGCCTCCTCCTCATTGTGCAGGCTGCAACAAGGACAGTCACTCTGGGGACTGAAACAGTGACACAGGGGAAGATGAATGGGGTAGTTGGGGAAATGAAGTGCACAGCTGGCCTCCCTTTATAATGGCCGAATGTCACTGCAATGGTTTACTTTCTGCTTTTTTTTCTGGCATTTGGTACACTGTATTAATCCCCGAGGGGAAATTGTATTGTCACATGACCTTTGGAGGTCAGAGCACAGGGTCAGCCATTGTTTTTTACCTTCTTAAAATAGCACAGATACTCTGTTTTGCAATATGTGTGGAATCTCAAGTCAGATCAGATCAGATCAATACTTCATAACATTTTTTGGCTTGGAAATTGGACATATTTGGTAAGTGTTAAGGTTTTTCTTTATAACAGGACTTCAGTAACCTTAAGCATTATTATAAAATGCAAGAGCCGCTTTATTTTTTAAAATGTATAAAATATGCTTCACTTTGGAACACACTTTCACGTGGTAAACTATTATATGATTGTGAAGAAATAGACATGACTTGCAGTTTCAAATTGATAATTTAAGGAACATTCACACCTAATTAGAAAATGTGTAGAGAGATAATGTTGTTGATAAAAGCACTGTTACCGGCTAGGCTTCATGAATGGTGGGTTATGAGAAAGCGGTTTAGGTGGTTGACAAGGTTATTGAAGAAGTGGCTATGTCTGCAGGATCCAGACTGGTACAAGAGAGTGACATCTGCTCTTGTTTCTTTCTGGAGTAAGAGTGTTATAAGTGAAATACTATTTTGTGGAAAAATGAAGAGCCATGCAAGATTATCAATGAGTATTTTCAGACAAATCTATAGTTAATCACTAGCAACAGAAAAATACCCTACACAACCTTCTGGGCAATCCATAATGGGTAATGGGGAGGGATATTTGGTGGCCTTTACCTTGGAAGCCCACTTACACCTTTTGAGGGTCTCAGTAATTGAAAGACATTGTGCTGCTCATATGACTTCATAGCTTCGTAACACATTTATGACGGTGGAGTTGCTCCTACATTACATCAGCTCTAGTCTAACATTAGAAATTCAATGACAGCACTGCTCATGATTTTGTTGTTTTTGGCATCCATGTTGACTTGACTCTGTAAGAAGAAAAGAACACCGTAGACACTTGTAAACAGAATACCCATTTCAAGTTCAGGTTTGCTTTATACAGTATATGTATTACAGTCCTCAAAGGTTGCTGATCAACCCCATTCAGAATGTTCTAGGTAACAAAAGGTGATACTAAACTTTAGCTCAGCAGGTTATGCTCTTTGGGAGGCTCTAGAAAATGGTAGGATGATAAGAAGATTTCTGAGGGGAACAGGGCATTCTGTTTGTCAACTGCAGTAATTCTAACCACAAGGGGGCGACATTAAAACTGGAGGTGGATTCAGAGAGAGTATTCTGGCTATTTTTTGTATGGAAAATTGTTGGTGAAAAATAAAAACCTTTTATTTGAACCTGGAGTCATTTTGTTTAATATTTTGAACGTAGTTTGGACTTGGTGGGCCCCCTTGTGGTTATATTTTTGTTTATTATGGTGCTTGATGGCAGTGACTTGTTGCATGCTACTTATACATGCAAGTAAGAATACTTTGAGCCCATGAGGGCACTACCACTTTTATTCCTTTTTCAAAACGATGAAAGATATGGTCAGATAAAAAATTTAGTATAAGGTAATTTGTATGAACAAGCACACACCATGATGACGAAATGGTCAATTTTGCAATAATAAATCACACTTTACCATATACAATGTACTGTATGTATAAAAAGCCTGGCGCAGTTTGAATAAAACTAGGAAAACAAAAAGAGTGACATTTGGTTTGTAGGCCACAGAAGTTGTGCTTTCTGTTTACTGGAGCAATACAAACAGCTAACTAATAGCAATAAACGTGTCTTTCTTTAATGGAATGTTGTCCATAGGGAGTGCCACCTAATTGGTCATGTTCACTATGTTAAACAATGTAAAATGAGCACAATGTCTAGTTTAATATGCTGAAATGACACACTTACATCACCCTAAATTGGTTACTCAGGTCTGCAACAAGACAAAATTGAAAAGAATATCAAGATTGTGGTGATGTTTGATAACAAACAGACAAATGTAATGAGAAATCCAGTTTCCTATAAATTACAATAACAGATAATAATATTGTATATTGTGCTTTGTAAGGATTCAATGTGTAGTCTCAAGCAGCTCAGACATGGCCATAACACCCAGGTCATCAGACATATTTGTACAATGTGACAAACTGTAGCCTCAACTGCATGGAGAGTTCAATAAATTTGGAATTTACTTTCAGACATAGAATTTCCAGGGGGCAGAATAAAAATTCCTGTGAGATCCAGTGATTTGGATTCAGTCAAACATACAGAATATACCATAAATCACTTGTGAGCGCCATGGCTGGACTGGCCGCTACGATTAAGATTAACAGGAAACTTTAAACTGATACTATAAAATCTTTGGCCAGGATGCAGACACTGGGATCCAGAACTGCATTGAATAGTTTCAGTAGTGAGCTGCTGAATGGAAGAATGGTGTGCAACTGCACAATATCTTTATGGATCTTAGGTATACCAACTTAAAGAACAAGCCAAAACACCATCTTGGTAGCTGCTATCTTCCCTGCAGACCAGAGGACAAGTCCTGGGATGGGGTGTGACTCCAGTTCCAGTACAGCCCTGGATGTCCTGCATCTTCTGACCCAGGAACTTCTTAAACAGCAAAGGCACGGGAAATAGGAGTTCATTCAGACTATGCTTGCTTAGCGAATGCAACTGCACAATGGAGAGAACTTGTTTTCCTACACAGAAATGCAAAGAACACAAGATGCCCATTCCTTTGCCCTTCATACTTTCGTTTTTAGCCCCACAAATTAAATCGGGTAGCCAGCTGGTCCCCAATCCTTTAGGATTTCTCTGTTTCCTTTATTGGCTACCATTAGTTACACTGTCATAATTAAATTATTGCATTTTATCCTGATCCATTATTATATTTAACAAGACATTTACAATTGGGAAATAGGGGTGCAGAATTTTAAGAAATATAATTATGATCAGTGGAAAGCATATTCATACACATCATTGCCAAATATTTTAGAAATTTCCACATGTGCTTTGATGTAAGGGGCTTTATGACCGAATGACAACAACTTGAAGTTGACATTGTGATGGGATGCACCATTTCTCCAATAATGTTTGTGGCTGCCTTTGACGTAATTGAGCTAGACAAGCAGTAAGGGGCATGAAATTACCATCTGGTGATGGACTTCCTCTTCTGAGAAGTTACATGGACGACATCACAAGTATCTTACAGACAGCCCCTTGCACAGCAAGGCTCCACAAACACCTTGATGACCTGACCACATGGGGGAGGATGGAGATCAAGTCATTTAAGTCTCGAAGCCTATCAATCAGGAAGGGCATCCGAAAGGGTAATGTTTTATTTGTCATTGGTGGTGATGAGATCACACAGCTGGTTGATCAACCTATCAGAAGTCTGGGGAGACGATATATATCAGAAATGTCAGACAAACAGGTTAGGAACTTAGCGCAGAAACAGTTGGCAGAGGGCTTGCAAAGATTGACAGTTGTCAACGTCCAGAGAAATCCAAGGTGTGCTGTTATCAGTACACACTTTATCAGTGTGTGATGTCTCCACTTAAAGCGAGTGAGGTACCATCAATAGTTACCAGCAGAATGGATCGCATAGCTAACTATTACATGAGGAAGTGGTTCGGCCTCCCACATTGCTTCTCCGAAAAGGGTCTCTTTGGCAAGAATGCCCTGCAGCTGCCTCTCAAGGCAGTCAGCCTCAGATACAAGCAGGAGAAAACTTGGCTGAAGCTAGAACTGAGGGAATCCAGGGATCACCTGATAAGGAAGGCAGAAGTGAATGTCAGCACAGGATGCAAGTGGAGGGCACAGACCAAGGTTGGCCTTGCCATCAGGAGGTTGCAACACAAAGATGTCCTGAGGAAAGTGCAAGACAGCCAAGTTGGACTGGATGGAGGAGAACTTACACTGCTATGGAGTATGACCACAAAGAAGTAGAGATAGAATATGGTTGTGGAGGTGGTTACACGAGTGGAGCACAACCACTACCTCATTTAGGCAGTGTCCAAAGACAAGTAGGGAGCATGGACATGATGGGAGGCCTATACAACTAGAGTTGTCAGCTGGGCAGATATCTGGAGGACACAACAGGCACGGCTGACCTTCCTGATAAGGGCGAAGTATGACACTGTCCCTTGTCCTGGGAACCTTGCTTTGTGGATTGGGAGTGAGGAGAAGTGCCCACTGTGTAACAACAGCAACATAGATCTCCAGCGAATCTTGTCGGGATGCGGCATAACCTGGTGTTGAGAACGTTGACTGACCTATTAGAAAGGAGCAGGATGGTGAAAAATAACACTTCAGAACTCCATCAGCCAGAAATTGTATTTGCTAAGCAAGGCGAGACGAGACCAAAAACAGCAGCAGGAATGTCGCAGTTAGTGCTGACCCCTGGGAGAGCATTGGAGTTGAGGGTGAACTTGGATAAGCAGCTGGTTTTTCCATCAGAAATCACTCAAACATTATAAGACCAGACACTGTAATGTGGTCCACAGCTGCCAGGAAGGTCCTCATCATTGAACTTACCGTCCCCTGGAAGGAGGAACTACCAGCAGCACTTGAGTACAAGCCCCTCAAATACTCTAAGTTGGCAGCAGAGTGCAAGGAGGCAGGCTGGGCAACTTCCATCTAAGCAGGATGCAGGGGCTTTGTGGGTAAATCAGTAATCTAGCTCCTGTGGACTACGGGTATGACTGGTATTGACTTACGGAAGGCCATTAAAGAGCTGGTAGAGGAGGCGAAGGTGGAGAAGGCTAGTTACTGGTTTTGGCTACAGAGGAAGGGTAGTTTTTGGAGCTTAACCCCATATAAGGCCAGCTGTAGGGAGTGGCAGGGGGGTTGTCCCCATGCGGCTACTGACCCTACCAGGAGGTGTACTGAGTAGGGGGTAAAAAATCAGACAGCAGTGGCATCAGCCGGTGATACTGCAGCTGACCTAATTGGCACTGGTGTAGGTGTGTCAGGCAATGCCGAGCAGGAATAACACCACCTGTACAACAAATTATACCATACACAAAATAAAAAACAATAACCCATTTTTGTATTTCTGCCTTGACAAAATAACAAAAGGGGGAACTAAAATATTGTTTTATTGTGCTGAACATCCAAATAAAAGTGTGCTCCACCAATTAATAAATGAAACGCAGGCGACACTGCCTAGACCTTCTCCAAGTGGAGTGACGTGTTTCTGCCTTTATTGATATACAAAATTACAGCATAAGAGAGGTGTAAAAATTTAAAAATGTATTCAAACATGAAATTACTGAGTTAACCATCACAAGAACTTACTGGGATTCATTCATTCATTCACAGAACCAGTACCAGTGTGACCCGACGGTTTTCTGTGCAGATGGCATACAAATGTGACAGAAAAAAGTTAAAAATTCTCCATTGTCTCCCGCTTATCCGAGGTCGGGTCGCGGGGGCAGCAGCTTGAGCAGAGATGCCCAGACTTCCCTCTCCCCGGCCACTTCTTCTAGCTCTTCCGGGAGAATCCCGAGGCGTTCCCAGGCCAGTCGAGAGACATAGTCCATCCAGCGTGTCCTGGGTCTTCCCCGGGGCCTCCTCCCGGTTAGATGTGCCCGGAACACCTCGCCAGGGAGGCGTCCAGGAGGCATCCTGATCAGATGCCCGAGCCACCTCATCTGACTCCTCTCGATGCGGAGGAGCAGCGGCTCTACTCTGAGCCCCTCCCGGATGACTGAGCTTCTCACCCTATCTTTAAGGGAAAGCCCAGACACCCTGCGGAGGAAACTCATTTCAGCCGCTTGTATTCGCGATCTCGTTCTTTCGGTCACTACCCAAAGTTCATGACCATAGGTGAGGGTAGGAACATAGATCGACTGGTAAATTGAGAGCTTCGCCTTGCGGCTCAGCTCCTTTTTCACCACGACAGACCGATGCAGTGCCCGCATTACTGCGGATGCCGCACCGATCCGCCTGTCGATCTCACGCTCCATTCTTCCCTCACTCGTGAACAAGACCCCGAGATACTTGAACTCCTCCACTTGGGGCAGGATCTCGCTACCAACCCTGAGAGGGCACTCCACCCTTTTCCGGCTGAGGACCATGGTCTTGGATTTGGAGGTGCTGATTCTCATCCCAGCCGCTTCACACTCGGCTGCGAACCGATCCAGAGAGAGCTGAAGATCACGGCCTGATGAAGCAAACAGGACAACATCATCTGCAAAAAGCAGTGACCCAATCCTGAGCCCACCAAACTGGACCCCCTCAATGCCGTGGCTGCGCCTAGAAATTCTGTCCATAAAAGTTATGAACAGGATCGGTGACAAAGGGCAGCCCTGGCGGAGTCCAACTCTCACTGGAAACGGGTTCGACTTACTGCCGGCAATGCGGACCAAGCTCTGGCACCGATTGTACAGGGACCGAACAGCCCTTATCAGGGGGCCGGTACCCCATACTCTCGGAGTACCCCCCACAGGATTCCCCGAGGGACACGGTCGAATGCCTTTTCCAAGTCCACAAAACACAGGTAGACTGGTTGGGCAAACTCCCATGCACCCTCCAGGACCCTGCTAAGGGTATAGAGCTGGTCCACTGTTCCGCGACCAGGACGAAAACCACACTGTTCCTCCTGAATCCGAGGCTCGACTATCCGACAGACCCTCCTCTCCAAGACCCCTGAATAGACTTTTCCAGGGAGGCTGAGGAGTGTGATCCCTCTGTAGTTGGAACACACCCTCCGATCCCCCTTCTTAAAGAGGGGGACCACCACCCCGGTCTCCCAATCCAGAGGCACTGTCCCTGATGTCCATGCGATGTTGCAGAGGCGTGTCAGCCAAGACAGTCCTACAACATCCAGAGCCTTGAGGAACTCTGGGCGTATCTCATCCACCCCCGGGGCCCTGCCACCAAGGAGTTTTTTGACCACCTCGGTGACCTCAGTCCCAGAGATGGGGGAGCCCACCTGTGAGTCCCCAGGCTCTGCTTCCTCATTGGAAGGCATGTTAATGGGATTGAGGAGGTCTTCGAAGTATTCCCCCCACCGACCCACAACGTCCCGAGTCGAGGTCAGCAGCGCACCATCCCCACCATATACAGTGTTGACACTGCACTGCTTCCCCTTCCTGAGACGCCGGATGGTGGACCAGAATCTCCTCGAAGCCGTCCGAAAGTCGTTCTCCATGGCCTCCCCAAACTCCTCCCACGCCCGAGTTTTTGCCTCAGCAACCACCAAAGCTGCATTCCGCTTGGCCTGCCGGTACCTATTAGCTGCCTCCAGGGTCCCACAGGACAAAAGGGACCGGTAGGACTCCTTCTTCAGCTTGACGGCATCCTTCACCGCCGGTGTCCACCAACGGGTTCGGGGATTGCCGCCACGACAGGCACTGACCACCTTACGGCCACAGCTCCGGTCAGCTGCCTCAACAATAGAGGCACGGAACATGGCCCATTCGGACTCAATGTCCCCCACCTCCCTCGGGATGTGGTCGATGTTCTGCCGGAGGTGGGAGTTGAAGCTACTTCTGACAGGGGGCTCTGCCAGACGTTCCCAGCAGACCCTCACAACACGTTTGGGCCTACCACGCCTGACCGGCATCCTCCCCCACCATCGAAACCAACTCACCACCAGGTGGTGATCAGTTGACAGCTCCGCCCCTCTCTTCACCCGAGTGTCCAAGACATGTGGCCGCAAGTCCGACGACACGACCACAAAGTCGATCATCGAACTGAGGCCTAGGGTGTCCTGGTGCCAAGTACACATATGAACACCCCTATGCTTGAACATGGTGTTTGTTATGGACAATCCGTGACGAGCGCAGAAGTCCAATAACAAAACACCGCTCAGGTTCAGATCAGGGGGGCCATTCCTCCCAATCACGCCCTTCCAGGTCTCACTGTCATTGCCCATGTGAGCATTGAAGTCTCCCAGCAGAACGAGGGAGTCCCCAGAAGGTATGCCCTCTAGCACCCCATCCAGGGACTCCAAAAAGGGTGGGTACTCCGAACTGCTGTTCGGTGCATACGCAGAAACAACAGTTAGGACCCGTCCCCCCACCCGAAGGCGAAGGGAGGCTACCCTCTCGTCCACCGGGGTAAACCCCAATGTACAGGCTCCAAGTTGGGGGGCAATAAGTATACCCACACCTGCTCGGCGCCTGTCACCGGGGGCAACTCCAGAGTGGTACAGAGTCCAGCCCCTCTCAAGGAGATTGGTTCCAGAGTCCAAGCTGTGCGTCGAGGTGAGTCCGACTATATCTAGCTGGAACCTCTCAACTTCGCGCACTAGCTCAGGCTCCTTCCCCTTCAGAGAGGTGACATTCCACGTCCCAAGAGCCAGCTTCTGTAGCCGAAGATCGGACCGCCAAGGTCCCCGCCTTCGGCCACCACCCAACTCACACTGCACCCGACCTCCTTGGCCCCTCCCATAGGTGGTGAGCCCATGGGAAGGGGAACCCACATTCCGTCTTCAGGCTGTGCCCGGCCGAGCCCCATGGGTGCAGGCCCGGCCACCAGGCGCTTGCCATTGAGCCCCACCTCCAGGCCTGGCTCCAGAGTGGGGCCCCGGTGACCTGCGTCTGGGCAAGAGAAAACGCCGTCCAAAATTGTTTTCCATCATAGGAGGTTTTGTTTAACCGCTCTTTGTCTCATCCCTCACCTAGGACCAGTTTGCCTTGGGTGGCCCTACCAGGGGCATAAAGCCCCGAACAACAGAGGTCCTAGGATCATTGGGACACGCAAACCCCTCCACCACGATAAGGTGACGGTTAAAGGAGTTAAAAATTCTTATTTTATATAATGAAAGATGCCCACAACTATGTGAATCGATCCATCCATCCTGTTCTTATCTGGTTAGGTTTGTAGACATTTAGAAAAAAACTCAAGCAGCAGGCTGGCCTGGGGACCCATCTATGGCAGGGCACAATCGTATTAAATCCTCACAGTGCCGATTTTGAGTTGAGACTCAAGTGAATCACATATTTTTGGATTGTTGAAGTGCCCTGAAGTTTTTACCTACCATGACTTTCAATTTTTAAAACTCCCTGTAAATTCGTAAAACTAAAAAAAAAAAAAAACTAAAAAAGATATACAGTGTAAACTTCAGACCTGCTCTGTGCTGAATATGAGAGGAGCGATTGCAACTGATCTGATAAATGAGATGCAAGGAAAAGAAAGACATTCTTACCATCAGCTGCAAAGAAGATAAAGCAGAGAGATCAGAATCATATTATTAGACACTCAATGAAACTTTAACAGGCTGTGCTTGGCTTCTGTATGGACAAATAACCAAAAATAAGCTAGAAGCACAACGTGTGTCGATGTCAAATGAAGACATGATCAAGGAATCACGAATTCTAAAAGTGTTTGAATGAGACTATATAAATGAACTTTGGTCAAATTTGGATGACAAGTTATTTTTGGAAAGACCCATCTGAATGCAGGTGCAGGAGTCTGGCAATTTCATCCTACGAGAGCAAGGATCTCCTTGGAGTCATGCAAAGATGAATGAACAAAGAGTAAACACTGTATGAATAAGGCACAAAAGACTTTGGAATATCTATACATTTGTGAATTCTCACTTCTGGAACTGAAGTCTAATCACCAGGATATCAGATGACTTGTGTTTCTGATTATTTGGAAAGCATTTAGCTCTACAAGAATAAGGCCAAAACTTAAAAACATTTTATATATCTGGTGTATGTCAAAAATAATATTTCTATACGTTTTTTCCACACATAACAGGTTTTTGTTATGTTGAGTACCAGTTACACAATCCAAGTGCTGTGCCTATTCAATTTTACGGATATTAAAGCTTGGCTTATGGTAGGGGTCTCGAAACTCCGGTCCTGGGGCCTCATGTATAAATGGTGTGAACGCTCAAAAATGTTGTATACGCCTGTTTCCACACTCACATCTCGATGTATAAAAACTAAACTTGGCATAAAGCCATGCACATTTTCACGCCAATCCCTGGTGTACGCAAGTTTTCCGCTCGGTTTTGCAAACTGGTGGCACAAAGCAGTGCTAGTGTTCCTGTGTGGTTTCCCTTTCTTTTTTAGATCCACATTGCTGGCGCGGCTTTATCAAATACACTGAAATTAACTGCATATTGTTTATTAGTTTAACACATCTGATTGTAATTAACCTGTAACAATATAATGGTCCACGGATTGGTCAAACTATTCCAAATACCATAGCTGCTTTAATGTTACTCTTAGTGCAACACTCAGAGTATTTACCCCACTGTACTGAGTGTGGAATCATAGCTCTACAGAAGCTAATCGGAAAGAGAATTATCGGTATACAGCATCAAGCACACGCTGCCTCAGCCATGCACACAGTCTATTTGAACTCTCCCATATGGCAAACGCTCAGAACTTTTCTTGCAGGGACCTCGCGGTTCAGAAACAGTTTCATCACAAGAACTATAAACACACTCAATCAGTCCATCAAGTGCTCCCGGTAGAACTGTTTGTACTTATAAGTACAATTAACTCACTTTAAATTTGCGATACAGTTATAATATTGCACAACCCAAGACACTTTATAAAGCGCATATTTACATATAATGACAATATCATTTTTAAGATGAAATGCAGCTAAGTGTGTTTATTACATTATACAGGTAAAATTTTAACATCATTTAAATAATCTATATTGTTAATAATTAAACATGTGAGGACACGGTGCCGCAGCGCTAGCTAGTTCAGGGATTGTTCCTGCCTCGTGCTGTATGCTTGCTGGGACTGGCGCGACACTGGAAGGATAGATGGATAGAATAATTAAACATGTACTACGAAGATATTTCAGTGTTCCTTAAAGGTTCTGAAGAATCGGCATTCTAAGCTTATAGATGGCTTGACATCTATTACAGAGCTGATTGTGTGGCGATTGGGTACTTGGAGAAAGAAAAGAAAGGACAGGAATTGGAGGTTAGTACGTTTGAAAGAGACAGTACTGCTGAAATAAATTATTTCATCAAAGGTTGCGCATGGTGCAGCAAGCATCTTGCAGAAGGCAGGAACAATCTCTGGATGGGGGCACCAGCTCGTCACTATCACTGCGCCACCGTGTTCCTATGTTTAATACATGCTTTAATTCCTAGCATCATGAAAATGATATCAAGTATACATCTTAGTATTTAAATTATTCAGAGAGCTGTAATATCACGAATGTAATGGATTCTGTGCCCTGTCAGAGGAAGAGAAGCCCCGTTTAAGAAGCACGTAGTGATTCACACACATAGAGCACATAGAAGAACAAATACAAAACAAAGCATTTAACATGCTACTTTAGTTACAATGGGATTTGAGAACTAGTAAATTAAAAGATTTTAAGATGAAGTTTATTATGTTCTACTTTAATGACAAAAAATAAGCTATGTGATTAAAGTGAAATTTTGAGATTAAAGTTGACATTTCGAGTTTATTTCCCACTGTGTGCCTATTTTTTTTTCTCTCTGTACCCTAATCAGCTTCAATATGACACTCAGACGATGGGCTACGACCCACCTTTACACTGCGACTTTGATATGTGACCATTTCTTTTTTATTTCGGGCACTATGTGACTATGTGAACTTGAACTTTCGAGTTTCTCTGACATTCTAATTCACTTGATCAACTTCCTTTTGTTGTTTATACCACGTTTTTCCTTGCCTCCACTTGGTATTTGCTGAAATTCTTTTATTGTCTTTTCATAAAACACTGAACTATTTATATTGGTTTGCATATTCAAAGAGGTGTAATTCTGAGAGGAGATGGGGTGGGGACCCAGGCACGTGCACTTTTGGTACTTTTCACACTGACCGGGATTTATGGAGCAGAAGAATGTGCATCTGGATTTTTTTGTGCGTACGCACATTTCCGCTTTTGTCTGTATGCCATGTTTTAGCTTGAATTCTATGCACGGCGTTATGCATGAGGCCCCTGGAGGGCGGAGTGGTGGCTCTGAGGCTAGGGATTTGCACTGACAATCGGAAGGTTGCTGGTTTGAATCCCATAAAATGCCAGAAGGGACTCTGCTTTGTTGGGCCCTTGAGCAAGTCCCTTAACCTGCAATTGCTAAGCGCTTTGAGTAGTGAGAAAAGTGCTATATAAATGCAAAAAAATTATTAAAAAAAAATTATAGAGGTTTTCAGTCTAACCATCTTCTTAATTAGTGACCAGTTTTTGCTGCTAATTAACTTCTTTTGTCTTAGTTGATTCAGACCCCTTAGTTGTTTCTCCTTCCTTAATTAGCAGACAAACAATAATGATACATGAAATGAGCTGCCACAAGAGCAGCTCGCCTCTGCCCATCGCGCAGTATTTGAAAATAAAGAAAGGTGATGGTCTCAGTAAGGCTGACCCTGCTCAAGTCATCAAAACATTTTGATGGTGTTCTTAGAAAAAAAACAGAAAATCCACAGTTTTAAAAATGTCTGCTGTGGCAGAATGAGTGCAGCAACAAGCCATGGATTTAAATAACTAAATAAAATAAATTAAATAAATAAAATTGGTTGGAGTGAAACTGGTTGGAGATTGAAGTCCCAGTTTAGCTGGTCATCTGTCGGATCATTTCACATCTCATTTCTGTTTGGCTGTCATTTAATGAAGAAAACAATCAATTCAGAGGACTGAATCCTTAAAAACAGGGCTAGTAAAATGAAGGGAAAAGAAGGTAATTAGCAGGGAACTGATTAGGAAAAAGGGTTAGAATGAAAACCTGTTACCACTGCAGCCCTCCGGGCCTGGAGTTCGACACCCCTGGCTTATGGACTGGATGTGATGAAATCCCAGTCTTGTCACTGTCAATATTCACTTTGCCAGTTCTCCCCATATCCACATATGTTTTCCAGCTTCTTGAGTTTTCCTTGCACATTCCAAAGATACACAGGTTAGATGACCTGGTGACTCTTAAAGCAGCTAAGTGGCAGTCAGTGTGGGCATTTACAGCAATGGACTGGCTCCCCATGGAGGGCTGTTTTCTGCCTTACACTCAGTTGAAGCTCAGTGCCCAGAATGGCAGTAAGCAGGTTTAATAAAGAGTGGACAATAATAGTAATCAAGTTCATAATGAATGGTATTTTTAGTCTTATATCTGTTAATTGAATGAATTTTTAATGGACAGTTTAAATCTCTGCTGTGTGGGCTTTAATATATTATGTAACCTAAATGTGGAAAATCATACAGTTTAATAAACTATATAATTTGAAATAAATGATAACTTAAGGTGGCACAGTGGTGCGGTGGGTAGCGCTGCCGCCTAGCAGTTAGGAGACCTGGGTCCTCCCTGCTTGGAGTTTGCATGTTCTCCCCGTGTCTGCGTTGGTTTCCTCCCACAGTCCAAAGACATGCAGGTTAGGTGCATTGGCGATTCTGAATTGTCCCTAGTGTGTGTTTGGGTGGGTGCCCTGCCTGGGATTTCTTCCTGCCTTGCGCCCTGGGATTGGCTCCAGCAGACCCCCATGACCCTGTAGTTAATATATAGCGGGTTGGAAAATGACTGACTGATAATTTATTATAATCTAATCTAAAAAAAATATATAACTGAAAAAGTCAAGATAACCCAATATTCTAGCTGTTGCTGGAAACCTGAAATCAGGGCACTTTATTATTCTTGAGGAACATCTAATTTTTATGGATCACAATCCCTCCTAACCCATTAACAGCTGTGTTCGGTGTTCTTCCAGATGGACTTGAATTGGAGAAGGACAAGCAAACGGTGATTGCATTCACTACACTTTTGGCACGCAGACTTATTTTGTTAAATTGGAAGAATCCTAATTCTCCTCTTATAAGTCAGTGGGAAACCGATGTTTTATATTATTTGAAATTGGAAAAAATCAAATTCTCAGTTAGAGGATCTGTACAAAATTTTTTCAAAACCTGGCAGGATTTAATCAATATTATTTTAGAATAAGAGAAATAACTATTATTGCATTTAACTCCTTTCTCCATCTCTTATTTACATAGATATTTACGTCTCCCTTTCTTTTGTTTAATGTTGCCTTATTAAAAAGCCCTAAGCAATTTTCCTTTAGCTAAGCTCTCCTTCTCAGGGGTGGGGTTTGATTTGTCTTCAATTTTGTTGGGTTATAAATTGATCTGTTTGTATGGAATGATTACAATGAAAATTAATAAAATAAAAATATTAAAAAAAAAAAAAATTTTTATGTGGTTAGCAAATGTAAAGCAGAATATGCAGAAAAACAGGACAAAATAAAAACCATGTAATGAGTCAAAGATAAAATGCCTATGCTGCACTATTTAACATTATCCGGTTATGTTTAACAATATTTCACCTACGCTTTGAGCTGAGAATTAAAAGCACTGAACTTTATTTAGAAAATATGTAAACTAAAGTAGCAATAGCTTGTTAGCGTCAAGTCAATTTAATGCATGATGGACTTTTAATGAATTCTGTCTTCCACTATTAGGTACTTCAGGGCTCATTCACTGCGTTCCTGCTCTTAATCACTCTCACTTGTCTGGGTGACCTTGGATAATTCTTGTATTTACATCTGTTTGGTAAATCAAGAAGAGACCCTGGAATCCAAGTTAAACTGAAAAAGGCGATCTTTTATAATAACACACTCTATTTGTTTAACAGAAATATATGAGCATGGGTCCTGTAAAATTCCTTCTATCATATATAAATATATATAGGATTATACTGTTAGGCATGTGTTCCATTGCACCCACTCATATTCTGATCATGCTTAATCCGAACTGAAAGAGCAGCAATAGGCAAAAGGCAGGAGCCCATCCTGAAATACCATCCTAATCACAAAGGTACACTAAAATGGTGTTATTGTATGCATTCCTGCAGCTTCTGGTTGAATTCCTTCGTGAAGTTAAACTTTGCATTTTCTGCATTTTTCTTCTTTACTTCAATCAAAGTGACAATTGTACACCCATCCATTATAATAAGGAGCCATGGAAAGGTCAAGCTTATCCCAGTAGAATCCAAATCCTATTATGTGATATCATCTACTGTTGAATTCTGCTCTGTACTTGTAATATTTTTTTAGTGTTATACTGTATTGAGGATGACTTGTGTTCTGTTCTGTGTATTGTATTGTATTGACCCCCTTCTTTTTGACACCCACTGCACACCCGACCTACCTGGAAAGGTGTCTCTGTTTGAACTGCCTTTCCCGAGGTTTCTTCCATTTTTTCCCTACAAGGGTTTTTTTGGGAGTTTTTCCTTGTCTTCTTAGAGAGTCAAGGCTGGGGGGCTGTCAAAGGCAGGGCCTGTTAAACCTCATTGTGGCACTTCTTGTGTGATCTTGGGCTATACAAAAAAATAAATTGTATTGTAAATTGTAAGTGCAAGAAATTAAATGAACACCTCTACTTTGTAGGGAGCACTCATCCACTATATAATAAAACACTAAGGTCTGTGTGTCCAGTCCATCTAAGCCATGGGTGTCGAACTCTGGTCCTGGAGGGCCACAGTGGCTGCAGGTTTGCATTCTAACCATCTTCTTAATTTGTCACCAGTTTTTGCTGCTAATTACCTTCTTTTGCCTTAATTTTAATTACCTTGACTCAGGCCCCTTAGTTGTTTCCATCCATCCATCCATCCATCCATCCATCCATCCATCCATCCATCCATCCATCCATCCATCCATTCTCTTCCGCTTATCCGAGGTCGGGTCGCAGGGGCAGCAGCTTGAGCAGAGATACCCAGGCTTCCCTCTCCCCGGCCACTTCTTCTAGCTCTTCCGGGAGAATCCCAAGGCATTCCCAGGCCAGCTGAGAGACATAGTCCCTCCAGCGTGTCCTGGGTCTTCCCCTGGGCCTCCTCCTGGTTAGACGTGCCCGGAACACCTCACCAGGGAGGTGCCCGAGCCAACTCATCTGACTCCTCTCGATGCGGAGGAGCAGCGGCTCTACTCTGAGCCCCTCCCGGATGACTGAGATTCTCACCCTATCTTTAAGGGAGAGCCCAGACACCCTGCGGAGGAAACTCATTTCAGCTGCTTGTATTCGCGATCTCGTTCTTTCGGTCACTACCCATAGCTCATGACCATAGGTGAGGGTAGGAACGTAGATCGACTGGTAAATTGAGAGCTTTGCCTTGCAGCTCAGCTGCTTTTTCACCACGGCAGACCGATGCAGAGCCCACATCACTGCGGATGCTGCACCGATCCGCCTGTCGATATCACGCTCCATTCTTCCCTCACTCGTGAACAAGATCCCAAGATACTTGAACTCCTCCACTTGGGGCAGGATCTCGCTCCCAACCCTGAAAGGGCACTCCACCCTTTTCCGGCTGAGGACCATGGTCTCGGATTTGGAGGGGCTAATTCCCATCCCAGCCGCTTCACACTCAGCTGCAAACCGATCCAGAGAGAGCTGAAAATCACGGCCTGATGAAGCAAACAGGACAACATCATCTGCAAAAAGCAGTGACCCAACCCTGAGTCCACCAAACCGGACCCCCTCAACGCCCTGGCTGTGCCTAGAAATTCTGTCAATAAAAGTTATGAACAGAATCGGTAACAGCCTTAGTTGTTTCCTTTTTCTTAATTAGCAGCCAAACAATAACGAGACACAAAACAAGAATCTATATGACCAGCTCACCTGTGCCCATCACAAAATATGTGAAAATAAAGAAAGGTGGAGGTCTCAGTAAGGCTGATCTCTCAGCTCACCAAAACATTGTGAGGGTGGTCTTAGAAAAAACAGAAAAATCAACAGTTCTGGAAATGTCTGCTGTGGCAGAATGAGAGCACCAACAAGCCATGGAATTAAGTAACGAGTTTAATTAACAGCAAGAGTCTGCTTCTCATTGTGAAACTGGTTGGAGTCTGAAGCCCCGATTTAGCTGGTCATCTCGTCTCATGCTTCATTTCTGTTTGGCTGCCATTTAATGAAGAAATGAATCAATTCAGAGGAATGAATCCTTAAGAACAGGGCTATTAAAATGAAGGGAACAGAAGTTAATTAGCAGTGAAAACTGGTCACTGATAAGGAAAAGGGTTAGAATGAAAACCTGCAGCCACTGTGGCCCTCCAGGCCTGGAGTTCGACACCCCTGATCTAAGCAATCTGATTGGTCAGTTTGCCTTTAGTGTGATTGGTCAGTTTGGATTTGGTGACATAATGAAATGGAAAGTGCGAATGGGAGATGCATGAGGAGGAGTAAAGGCAATGGAGGCAGGTGGAGAGAGTCCCAAGTATAGAACCAGCCAGGAAGTGAGAAAGGTGCAATGAAAACAATGACAGAGTCTGAGAAACAGGCTTTATGGCAATGCGCTTGAGCAAGGGAGACATTCACGTATGCAGATACAAAGGAAAGGCACTGAATGTACATGTAGGGCAAACGATTGCAAATATTTTTTAAATGATTCTGTTACCGGATTGGGACAAGTACCTTGGCTAGTTTATTAATATTTCATAAATTCAGGATAACCAATCAGACTCACATGAATGTCTTTGATGTGCTTCAATAAAATCACAACAGACAAAAATATCTGCACACAATGACTATACCCTGTACAAAGATCTGAGCACTCACCTCCAAATTTCTGAGGTAGCAGCAACAACCGAACATCACAGTGCTGTTCATATTCTATTCTACTCTATTCTATTTTATTCTATTAGTGGGTTCCCCCCTGCTCGCTTTGCTTGCCAGCCACTTTGCGTTTCTGCCGCTCACGTTGTGAAGAGGGGGGCTGAATGCACCCCAAGGAGATGCGGTCGCTCCTCCAAAAACCCCATCTTAAATGGTGATACAATGGGAAACAAATACAGTTTTTTTTTACCTCCTTTTTGCTCGATCAGCTGCTGCCTTGCTGCTGCTGTCATGCCGTGTGATTTGCATCTTGTGTGGCGCTTCAAAAATTTAAAAGCCTGTACAGCAGCTGTGCTACTCTTTGTGTTTTTATTATCTATTTTATTATATATTAGGGCTCGCTCATGCTGGGCTAATTTAGAATCATCAATAAACCTCAAAGGCAACCCTAAACCTAACCCTAACTCTTTAGGTTATGCTGGAGTAAAACCAACACAGAAATAAGGAGACCACGACACAGGCATGACCAGATACTGGATCTGTAAAGAAGCAGGGCATACCACTAGGGCACTGTGTTTACTATATTATATTATATTATATTATATTATATTATATTATATTATATTATATTATATTATATTATATTATATTATATTATATTATATTATCCATCAATCCATCTATTATCCATCCTGCTACATCCTAACTACAAGGTCATGGGGGTCTGCTGGAGCCAATCTCAGCCAACACAGGGTGCAAGGCAGGAAACAAACCCTGGGCAGGGCGCCAGCCCACCGGAGGGCACGCACACACACACACACACACACACACACACCAAGCACACACTAGGGACAATTTAGGATCTCCAATGCACCTAACCTGCATGTCTTTGGACTGTGGGAGGAAACCCACGCAGACACGGCGAGAACATGCAAACTCCATGCAGGGAGGACCCGTGAAGTGAACCCAAGTCTCCCTACTGCAAGGCAGCAGCACTACTACTGTGCCACCGTGCTGCCTTTATATTATATTATATTATATTATATTATATTATATTATATTATATTATATTATATTATATTATATTATATTATATTATATTCCTATGATGAACTAGAACTTCTGTCCAGGACCCAGTATTGCCAGGAAAGGCTCCAGCTTCCTGTTACCTTCAGTGGGATTAAGCAGGTTTATGAATATTATATTATATTATATTATATTATATTATATTATATTATATTATATTATATTATATTATATTATTTTATATTATATTCCACTTATTTATGTTAACACTGGTTAGATCTGATAATCAGAATATGTCTCTTTTTAGTCTCTTTATATAAACAGTTTTTATAAAGAAAAAATGATCATTTTTATGTCGTTTCTGTGTTTTATTGAATAAGCTATCCATCCATCCATTTTCCAACCCGCTGAATCCAAACAGGGTCACGGGGGTCTGCTGGAGCCAATCCCAGCCAACACAGGGCACAAGGCAGGGAACCAATCCCAGGCAGGGTGCCAACCCACCGCAGTGAATAAGCTATTTTTTTGAAAAATAAGAGCAAAGGAAAAAAAGCTTCAATTTTGTAATACTTGAGTCTGTATATTTTGTATTAAAACTGGATGTGCCAGCACACTTTTGAAGACCCTCTCCTTTGTATTTTCCAGGTTCCTTTAACCCGTTTTTATTAGATTAGTTAGAATCGTGTCTTAGTTGCTGCTTCCTTTTCTTTGTGACTTTAAAATTAGGACGAGTTGCACTTATATAACTTTGATAGCGGCCTTGCCGCGCAGCATTGCCTGAGTAGTCATTTTCCCCGCTGAATCACTATGGCATTTTGCTTTTGCAAAACCAGTAAAAGCTTCGAATTTTACCTCTCTTTGTAAGAGGGGCTACATGAAAAATGTCGAGCAGCAGCAGGTAATTGTTTTTAATCATACGGCTCACTAGGATTTGCACTTCATATTGAACTAACCATTTGATTACTAAAGATGGAATTTTAGGGAAAGCTCAGCATGACTAAGAGGCTGCTTCATTTTTTGTTAAATGTCAATGTCAATTAATTCAGTTTGTGTTGTCTGTAGTAACCAAGATACAAGAGCATTATATGTATAAGGCAACACCGTTATTTTAAAAGCTTCTCCCATTATTTGGTCCTTGTGAAATGTACTACTTTGTGAACTGTGTCTGAGTCATAGATTTTAAAGATGTTTAAGCCATCCATTTACTTCCTAATCAGTAACTAACAGGCTTTCCTGTCAGAATGTGATGGACAAGCGGCTGACGAAGCTCCTTTCAACTGTTCACACAGATCAACATGGTCTTTTTTCACAGAAAGGTGAATGCCTACATGTTATGTGGGTTACATAATAGGCCAATAAACCTTTCAGATATAACAAACTTTGCTATTCAAGTTAGAAATAACAAGTAATAACATTATGGCCATTTTTTTGCTGTTGATGATCATTCATTGCCATTACTAAATTTACAATCCATTTTGTTAAGTAAGCAGCTCCTTATTCTTTGTTAAGTATTAACATGAACATGCCTATGCCTCAGTGGACTGTTTAGGGGTACAACGTTTATATCTGTGCAGTGAACTGTAGCTTTTACAATATACCATTTAGAAAGTGGGCACGCATCATAAAACAGGTGATTTTAAATGCTATGGCATAGTCCTGTGTGAGAAACATAGATGTAAGCACCTTGGGCATCAACAATTACTAAAAGCTTTATTCACAATAGTTGCCAAGAACATTTAAAGAACCAAACAGCATTTACTTAACTAGAGCTTTGGGGCTAAGATCAAGTGGATGATACAAGCCGAACACACAGACTGATAAAATGTGCCACAATCATCAACATAATGGCTAAAAACTGCACACTAAGTAGCATACAAAGTGTCACATTATAACGTGCAGCAGACTCCATCAGAAGCAGCTCATGTGTTATATAGCAGCAGACAACATAATCAGACTTTACTGCTGGAAGCAAAAAATAAAAATCTAAGGACTAAAGAAAACTAAAGATGCGTAAGTATGAACTAAAAGTATAATCCTTAATGTTGTTTAATACAATCAAACTAAGGTGATTTTATTACTAATGCATGGTCAATTTGAGTCTGTTAAATTCAGTTAATGGCTAGTAGTTGTGAAATAAAAGCCATAGAAATACGTTTAGGTTTGCCCTCTGTAGGATTGTGTTAATTTCTTTAAAATAAATAAATGCTAAGAAACACGAAATACAACTTAGGTGTCCAACATTTTACATTCAAATGTAAATCCATTTTTCTTTTTTTGTGAAATTACTGCTTATTTAGTTAGATGCATACCATTTGAAAACTATCTCCTGCATCTTTGGTGAATCCGGTTCAGAAAAGGATTTGTAGATTTTAATATTTTTCATGTTTTTGTACTGATAGCTTAGATCCACATGTTTTGCCATTTCAACCCAGTTAAAAAAGAATTTATTTGTACATCTTATATCAAATGCACATAACAGAATTTTGCTTTTTTTGCTTTTTCACATATAAGAAATTGAGGAAATTGATGTTCTTCTTCTGCATTACTCATGTTGTGCAAAATGCCTTCCATGATATTCATACATATGGGTGTGGACAGGTAGAAATTGGGACAGACAGACAGACAGACAGATAGATAGATAGATAGATAGATAGATAGATAGATAGATAGATAGATAGATAGATAGATAGATAGATAGGATATTTTCTTTTTTTATTTTAAAAACAAACTTTATTGAAATAATCACAGGGATAAAAAAAACAATCCCAATCCTAATTCCAAACTAACATTGTAAATAAATCCCAAAGATGATCGCCCTGTTCTCTATCAATTATGTATATACATTTTTCTCTCAACCCCAAAAAACGCATCCTATCTATTTACCCCAAGCCCTCCCATTCTTTCTGCCCTCCAATCCCACTTATCCTGAGTACTATTTATTTCCCCATTTAATAAATAAGTAAAACAGAAACTACAAACTCAGAACACAAACTGTAACTTATTATCATCATATTTTCAAAATACATTATTCACACGCCACAATTCCTTAAGCTTTATTATATTATTGGTAGACGTATAAAAATTAAAATCCAATAATATTCTATTTTCACAAACATTTCTAAAAAAGGACAATAACTTCTTGGACCCCACCCCAGTAATCTTAATTTTATGGTTCTTCCATATTGATAATTTTGCATTAACTTCATATTTTCCCTGCTTTGTTTTATGGTTTTCACTCCAAATACAAATACCATCACATTATACATGACCTCCAGCCCTTCTGTCACTCTTTCTGTTATACTAAAAAGGAGTGGAGTCTTTCATGGTGCATAAAAACATGAAAAACTGTTTCTCCTTGACCACAAAAAGGACAGCAGTCAGAAACCCCAGGATATATGATCAATAAGAAGGAGTTCACCACTAATACCCCATACACTAACCTCCTCTGCAGGTCTCCCATCCTACTGGCCAATAGTGTCTTGTACAATGACCTCTAGGCAGGATTCATTCCTTGAGGAATTCCAAACTTCTCTCTCCATGGGGTGTCATGTTTTAGTGTCTTCAGTTGTTCCAGGTGGTTCACCTTCACACATATCCTGTAGAGCTGCTACCTTGTCAATGAAGGCAAAGGTAAATCTTCTACAGATTTCAAGGATAAAACAACATCAGCAGGAGATTCATTAAGAGTACGGAAAGATGTTTCCTCAGTAGGCTTCATCCATATGGTGAAAATTCTCTGTAGGAGTGTCAGGGATTCACTGTCCAGTGATGACTGTATCCAAGTCAGAAACTTCCCCATCATGAGTCCTGAGTACACTCCTGTCTCCCCTGCTACCATTTCTGCACTTTTTCAAGTGTAACTATCCCAGTCAACAATGTCCTTAATTGTAGTTATCCTGTATATTATGAAATGATGAACAAACATTTCAGATAGTCCTGTAGCAGTGTTGGTAGTAGGATTATACAAGAATGGTTCTTCCAGGATCCAAACTGGGAAAAGTTCATTCCCTTTTTATTGATAGCAGTTGCCATGCTACCAGAAGACTTTTCTAAAATTCTGGTACATGTAAAGTCCTGGCTTTATCCAAATGACACAGTAGTAAACTTTTTCCAAGTGCCATTTGCCTAGCCTGTATAAAGAAGAGAAGGTCAGGTTTATCCATTGGCTCTGCTCTAAAGGGTACAGCAGTTTCTGAATCATCTGAAGATGGAAAGCAGCAGTCCTACTGTTAATATCAATAAGTCCTTATCCCCCTTCATCTAATGGTAAGAATAAAATACTCCTCCTCAGCCAAAGAATACTACGAAAAAAAGAATAATTAATAAGTGTTTCCTGTATTTGTTGAACAAGCAGAGGTGGAG
Source organism: Erpetoichthys calabaricus (assembly GCF_900747795.2). Classification (NCBI taxonomy): domain Eukaryota; kingdom Metazoa; phylum Chordata; class Cladistia; order Polypteriformes; family Polypteridae; genus Erpetoichthys; species Erpetoichthys calabaricus. The sequence continues at coordinate 62,246,513 of NC_041396.2, forward strand.
ACTGCAGACAAATGCATTTGTGCCACAAACTGGAGGTTGGGTTGATATATTGGATATATTGTTCATCTCTGAGATGTACTCCCAAATACAGGAAACCCTCATTGGTTCACTGCACACTCCCTTCCAGTTGAGGACTGTATCCATCCCACTTCCCAACTAGTACCACGCTGCTTTTCCTCCAATTGATTTTTGCAGATGACACTTTACTATAGTTTCTCAAACATTCCATTAGTTTGTCTAAGTCATTCTGGCCTGTGATGATTACTGCAACATTATCTACATAAGCAGTGACTTTAATAGGGTCCATATTACAGTTGTGAATGGAGACACCAGTCAGCACTTTTCTCAGTTGCACCAGAAAAGGTTCCAAAGCTAGCGCATACAACGTTCTGGAAAATGAGCAGCTTTGACTCACTCCTAACACTGAAAGACACACGTAAGTCACCACTGACTTTATGACAACAGAAATGTCACTAAAGTAACTGAATATATTTAATAAATGATTCCCCAAACCCAAAGGCCTTCGTGGTATTCCATAAAAACAAATGAATGACCGTTTTAAATATGCTCTCCTAGTCCATAAAAATAAAACCAGTCCAAAAATTAAACAGTTTTGCAGCAGCCAAAATGTCCCAAATTAAAAACAAATATTAAAAATTGACCTGCCAGGCATGCAGTAATTTTGATTGGGATGTACCACTTTCCCTAGGGCTTGAACTATTCTATTAGCTAAGGTTTTGTAGATGATTTTATAGTCAGCACATAAGAAAGACACTGGCCACCAGTTCTTAATGAGATATAGATCTCCCTTCTTTGGCAGAAGTGTGATCACAGCTTTTTTGGCACCTTTGAGGTAATATACTGGTTTTAACACTGTACCTGAATACTTCTAGTAAGACCAGGCCAATCACATCTCTGAACTCCTTATAAAACTCTACTGGAATGCCATAAATTCCTGGAGCCTTCCTGGGTGTTCTTATACAATGTAAGGTTTTACTCTGTGAGTTCTTTTTCTCCAGCCTAAAAAAGTACTGTGTTGGTACATCAATCTTGATTAACTGCTGAAAGCGTGCTCTCACTAAAGCCCCCTGAGTTCTTGTCTCTAGCAGGTTGGACAGCTCCATTTTTGCAGTTTTCAGGCTCGCCTGGAGCTGCTCATTTGGACCATTCTCTAATAATTGCTGAATTTCTGCTATCTGGCTTTCTAATGCTGCCATTTATGACAGTAATATTTTGGTGACATTTCTGGTATACTGCGGACACAAGGACCGAATGTGACTCTTCCCAACCTTCCACCACTGTTGTAAACTGGTGAATTCCTTCTTTTTAGCCATCCAGCCTCGACAGAAATGAATAAATATCTCTAAAATTTCGACTTTTAAGAAGGAGTGTATTGAAGTGCCAATATGGACTACAGGGTCTGTTTGTATTAAAAAGAAGTGAACAAAAGCCCAGACTATGATTAGAGAAGCCTGTGAGTAAGATGAAATGTGCCTTAAATAATCCTAAAAGGTGCTTAAAAATATAAATTCCGATCAAGTCCGGCCATTGAGATCATGTCTCCACTTAATCACCCCCACCCACGTGTATTGCCTATGGGCTCCATTTTTAAACATCCACACATCTTTTAGCCCAGACTCTTTAATTATCTTGGTCAAAGCTTGTGCTGAGCAAGGATACAGCTACAGTCCATTATTCCTATCTACAATCAAGATCACCCACTAACAATACTACCTCCTCGGGGTTACAGTGGGATAACAAATCCACTATCGTTTTAAAGAATTGAGCTTCTCCTCACCCTCGTTTGGGGCATACACATTAATGAAAGTGACACTTGTGCCTTGAAGTTTCACCTTCATTTCCCATACTCTCCTTTTCACTGGCTGATCAATACTGCAGATTTCTGACTGAAGCCCTCTAAGAAATAAAATAGCCACTCCAGTACTGACAATTGTCCTGTTACTAAAGAAAATGTTCCCCTTCCAATCCCTGTTGCACTCCCAATGATTTATCTGGTCAGTGTGAGTTTCCTATGTAAATGTCTCTTCTCAGGACCTCTACCCCCATTAATATTTATGATCCCTATGTGTAATTTCTCCATGTAAGCGGAATGTATACATAAAATTCATTATAAAACACATGGACCACCACAAAGATTGTGGAGCAGATTTCATTGGGGACTTATCTGTTAGGGGTTATTTAAGCTAGACTGCCTCCTTCTTTGACGCATGTAGTTTCAACTTGTGTTGCATGTGCCAGTTGAAGACATGCTTTAATTACTTTTCCTCCTTCCTTTATTTTTTTATTTTGTTACCCTTCTTTTCTGTTCCGCTTAAAGAACCATCAGTGTCACATATCCCATGAAACGATTGAAACTGGTTTTCATCTGTCACCCCCTTCAATCGAGGCTTCTGTGTTTTCACACATGCAGGAACACTTACTAGCCCTTGATGCACGGAAGACATAATAGAGCAAGACTAACTGGCATAGCTTGTGAAGAAAGGTTGAGTTAAGTCCTTTATGGACCCTGTACATGTATGGGGCAGCCGTGCTGAAATCATCCTCCACCTGCGCACTCCTGCTGGCACAGCGGAAGATCACTTGCAGGATCTCTGATTCGGTGACACGGTGTCACAACCAGTGACTTTGGCTGAAGGGTCTGTTTATGTAGTGTGACGCATTCTATTCTTTTGTATTTTTGTCTATTTTGTCGCGCGGCTCCTTTATTGACACTTTCCTATTCTTTGATTGGGGTTCTGTGTCATTGAGGGATATGGACCAGAGGCCTAAATACCTTCCTACACCATGAGCCACAGAGGATGGGTGAGTCAGGACTGGGCTATGAAGCCTGATCCCAATTGTGAAGTACCGAGCACTTTCACCTGTGTCTTTATGAAATTGAAGAATATTAAAGATTTGATGAACTCACCAGATTCTTGAAAAAGAGCATCACTTTGCATTAAGGCTAAGGGTTTTGGATGGCAGAGACACATTAATTTAGAAGATGAGCAGTTTAAAGAAAAGTGCAACAGGTCGACAGCTGGGATTGAACCCAAATCATCTGATTGAAACCCCAGTAGCAATCTGATGTGCCATTCATCAGTGCAGCTGCATATGCCAGTCTTTGTTTTATTAGGCTTTTCCAGATGTTTGACACCAAAACAGGCTAAGCATGGGAGTTCTGGATTTTCACAGTGGCCTGGAGTGCATGATTACTATACTATACTATACTATACTATACTATACTATACTATACTATACCATACCATACCATACCATACCATACCATACCATACCATACCATACCATACTATACTATACTATACTATACTATACTATACTATACTATACTATACTATACTATACTATACTATACTATACTTAAAGCTCATGTTACATTTCTTCTAAAGTCCCTTTCTCTGCAGGCATTTTAAAGCTATTTGAAAGCAAAATATTCAAAGGAGTCAAAACCTGGACGTCTTGTCATCAACATGGGAGTTTGGGCTAACAATTGAAGGCTAGATGACAACTGTAAAAATAGAAACAACAAAACAACACTAATAATGGTCAAAGTAGCTTAGTAAAAGAGTAACAAATGTGGCAAAAGAAAGTTAAACGATGAGCACTCTGTGAGCAAAGCATGATACAGAATAGAGCTCATGCATGACTGACCTACTCAAAACATAAAGAAAGGCAGAAGCCCAATTTTGGCTACTCTTTGTTTTCAGTTATTTCACTGCCTTCACGCCATTGATGGCTTTTACTTTTCTCACTTATTTTTGTTTGAAGTAAACAGGGACAACCAAGTTTGGCACCCAACATTTACTGAATAGGACTTGTGATTCCTCACTCCAGCACCGCGCATTTCACTAACGAAGGCCACTGATGCAGGGTTGTTATAACAGGCTCTTCCAATGGGCTGCACATAACATCTTTATTTTTCAGCCATTCAGGATTTTTGCTTCATTTGTCAGCAACATTGCACAGAAAAAATATTTTTATAAATAGTTATGCACTGCTTGGCCATTGACATTAATTTCACCACCATTATGTCACAGCAACTTTTAGAATAATGTAAAAAGAAAGGCAGTACTGAGTTCCCAAAGTAGCAATAAATAAGGCACTTGATACACTTTCCCATTCTATTGGATATCAGATCATAGCATCTTGGATTGCAAATTGAAGTAACTGAAGGGAAAAGACTGCACTTAAAAGGCAGAGTCAAGACTCCTCAATGCATTACAGGCACTGGATCTACAATATATGCGACCTCTGTCCAGGTAACGCACCTTAAAGCCAATTAAAGAGCCTTACATGAAATGTAATTTCACTCATTGAGTATGCCAAATGTTTAATATTAAATTGAGATGTGCTTTGACACACTCAGCTTGACAAGGTGCCAGGATGAGCAGAAGAGAGTAGGCAAAATGAGACCAGAAATCTTCTATTTTTAGGAATCTGGAACAGTGGCTAACCATATGTCAGAGGGCTGCGATTTGAATGTTGTTGTGTGACTTGGAAGTAATAACTCTCGTTACATTAAACCAACAAAAAGTTTATTGGGGATGGTCAAGCTCCCAATAACTGCCCAGTTCCATAACAAGCCTCTAATATACGCACGGTGGGCCCCACGCTCTGTTATGCACAAGGGGCAGAATTGGAGAAACGAGGGGTACCTGGGGCCTCATGTATAAACAGTGTGTACACCCAAAAATGTTGCGTTCAGCCATTTTCATGCTGAGATGTATGAAAACTAAACTTGGAGTAAAGCCGCGCACATTCTCATGCCACCCTTACCCTGTACGTACACACGTTTTCCAGTTAGTTTTGCAAACTGGCAGCACGTAGTGTCAAAATAGTGATACAGTTCCTGTGTGGTTTCCCATTCTTTTTTAGATTCACAACCCTGACGTCACTTCATCAGATACACTGAAATTAACTGTATATCGTTTATAAATTTAAGGCATCTGATTGTAATCAACCTGTAACAATATAATAGTCCACAGAATGGCCAAACTATTCCAAATACCATAGCTGCTTTAGTGTTTTTACTGTCAGTGCACCACTCAGAGTATTTTAACCCACTGTAACTGAGTGTAGAATCACAGTTGCACAGCAGCTGATTGGAAAGCTCTATGGTGGGCTGTATTGAGAGCACAGATGATTAGCGGAATACAGCATCTAGCCCTGGAGAACATTTATAGCACACGCCGCCTCAGGCATGCGCACAGTCTATTTGAACTTCTCTCATTCGGCTAACGCTTCAGAGCCTTTCCTGCATGAACCCTGAGGTTCAGAAACAGTTTCATCCCAAGAGCAATAAACACACTCAATCTGTCCATGCTTTCTAGGGCTGGCGTGATTATTAAAGAACTTATTGTGTGGCAATTTGTTAAGTGGAAAAAGAAAAGGAACGACAGGAATTGGGTGTTGGTACATTTGAAAGAGACAGTACTGCTGAATTAAATTATTTCATTGAAGGTCACGCAAGTCCCAGCATGCATCTTGCAGGAGGCAGGAACAATCTTTGGACAGGGCACCAGCTCATCCCCACCATGCTACCAAGTTTAATACATTCTTTAATTTATCTCATGAAAACGATATCAAGTATACATGTTAGTATTTAAATTGTTCCGAGAGCTGTAATATCATGAACGTAATGTATTCTATGTCCTGTCACCGTAAGAGGAAGCCTGTTTAAGAACTACGTAGTGATTCACACACATAGAGCACATAGCAGAACATATACAAAATGAAGCATTTAATGCGCTACTTTAGTTACAATGGAATCTGAGGAACTCTAGTAAATTTAACATTGATTTTAAGATTATGTTTACAATGTTCTACTTTAATGACAAAATAAACAAGATTAAAGTGGACATTTCAACCTTTTTTTTTACTCCGTCCCTATTTTTTTTTCTTTTCTCTGTACCCTAATATGCTTCTGTATGACACTCAGCCTCGCCTTTTCACGTTGACTTTCATATCTGACCACTACTACTTTATTTCGGGCACTGTGCAACTTTTCTGAACTTGAACTTCCAACTTTCTCCTCCACTCTGTATCACTCAATCAAGTTTTCACATGCTTTTGCCATTGTCTTTTAACCAAATACTGAACGGGGAAGGTGATATTTATATTGATTTGCACATTAAAATATGCAAACTTCTGGGAGGAGTCGGGGTAGGACAGCAGGCATGTGCGTTACTTTTCACGCTGACTGGGATTTATGGAGCGTAAGTGCGTGGAAGTTGACTTACGCACAGTTTGGTTCATCTGATTTTTTTTGTGCATATGTACATTTCCACTTTAGTCTGTACTCCATGTTTTAGTGTGAGTTCTACGCACAGCCTTATGCATAAGGCCCCTGGTCTTTAAATATGTACTCTGGCTCATGACACCTGGGGCTACAAAAGGGAGCTCTTGGGACACCACTTTGGGACTTTCTGAGTGTATTACTTGGTCTGAAAATGGTTCTATGACTTGCCGCAGAGGATACCCTTGCATGTGGTATTACACTGACATAAGTATCAATGATCCTTTGAGGTTACAGTCAAGGGGGGAGTTATGCAAGGGCTCAGTAGGAAAGGTGGTAGTTCAGCCATAGCTTTGGTTAGAGAGAATTAGAGTTTTTGAGGGGAAGCAGATATTGTTTGTGGCTCTTGTGGCACAGTATTTGGAATGGGTCCTAAAACATGAATGGCTGGGCCCAACAAGGCAGCCGGGGTATGCTTTTTGTTTGTTTTTTTATTTGTTAACTTAAATTCCTCCATTACATGGCCATAATTGTTTTGTTTAAAATAATTAATATTTTTTATATACCTTGGAAGTCTTTTAATTTCTGATTAATAAGAAATTAACAGCAACATGACAGTGGTAAATTCTTTGCTTGAAACTTGTATTTGTAGTGCTTTATTTTTCATAAAGCAAAAACAACCATAATAAGAACAGTATTACTCCTAATAGTTGATAGACAGTAAAGAGTGCTCTTAACTTTTTCCGGTAAGGAAGATAAAAGATTTGAGGTAAGGTTGTAATACTCAAATAATCATGGCACTGGATAATGGTGACATGTTGTAAGGTTCATTAAAGCATGTAAGTAAGAATTTCACTGTACCCTGGCAATAATGGCCCTGTAATTGTGTATTCATTTGTTGTGATATGTACTCAAAAGAATCTCAAAAAGGGAAGGAAACTTTCAAAAGTCTGATCACAATGACCAAGTTGTTAAATTTGTTTTAAACTAGGGGGCTTTGCCCCCTGCTTGCTTCACTCGCCAACCCTCCGCGCCACTTGTGTCTCTGCAGCTCGCGTTGTGAAGGTGGGGGGGGGGGGGGGGGGGGGCGCTGAACGCATGCTAAGGAGATGCGAACGGATGAGCTGCTGGCTTGCTGCTGCAGAGTTGCGTGTTCTGCTTGTCGCTCTGTGCGTTGATCATTTAAAAGCCTGTACAGCAGCTGTTCTTTTGTCTCACTGCCATGTCTCGCGGGACGTCAAAGTGTCTTCCGAGAAGATCACGTCTCGACCCAAGATTTTTTTATTATAATAGAGAGATGTGTTAATCAAGTAAAGAACTAAGCAAAGAAAAGCCAAAAAGTAAGAAAAAGAAAACATTCAAAATCTAAAAAACAGAGAACAAAGCCAATAATTAATTAGGATATTATATAGAAAAACAAACACCCAGCAAACAATTCATTTTCAAAATAAAAGAGCACAGCCCAAAGTTCCAATAGTCAAGCAAAGACAGCACATGAAGAATTAAAAAATCTTAAGATCCAAAATTAAAAAACAAAAAAAAATCAAAACAACAAGGTTGAACATGGCTAACTGAACAAAATCACGAAAGGGGGCAGAAGAGCACAGTTAGTACTAAGTAATGCCACTGCACTGGAGCGGAGGCAGATGGTGCTTAATATAGCGCTCAGCTACTGCTATTAAGCCTAATGGGGGCACCTGAGGACAATTAAATAATCTGGGGTCTTGTAAGTAATGCAATTACAGAAATTTAAAACATTGAGAAGAATTAACTAAAATAGCAAAGAGAATGAAAACTAAACAGTCAATATGTAGTCATCAGAATAATACCTAAACAGAACAAAAAAGTAAATAAAAAGACATAGCACAACACCTCAGGGTGGTAACTGAATGGAAACCTAGAAATACTTGTATAGTAATGTAAAATATAAAATTAAAATGAGCTCTGCATTCTAAACCTTTAATGATAAATAAAATGAGCACCAATTTATCCAAAATATGCAAGACTCACTTCTTGGCCAATTATGAAATATTCATCTGTTTTGATAATTACACATAATAACAATAATAATAAAACATTCCTGCATTTTAACTTAATTGGCAATAACAATCCGCCAAAATGAAAAGCGTGGTTTGAAAATATGTTTTCACAGCTTCAACCAAATTCATTATGGGAATTGAGCGGCTTGTAATTTATGATACACAGTAAAACAAGATAGCCAAAGAGGTACTTAGAAAAATTAAATCTTAGGAAATAATTTCAAAGGAATCATTAGTAGTACCAAAGCGGAAAAAAGAGGAAGATTCTTTCTTTTAAAATTCAAATTAAGCCTTGATTTATTGTTGTTAAAGGTTTTTGTAAAATATAATTTTTAATATTTACGAACTCAGGAGAAATGGAATGGTGGAGAGTTAAGTGTGATTTTTATATTGTTAAAGATGTTTCTGTATTCAAAAGAGTTTTCATCCATTTTCCAAAACTGCATATCCAGAGGAGGGGTCAGAGAAGCTGAAGTTTACCTCAGCAAGCATCGGGCACAAGGCAGGCACAATCCCTGGACGGGGTACCAGCCCCTTGGAGGCTGAACACACACATACACACACTCACTCTCACATGCCATTATTGCATTGCCAGTCCACCTAACCTGCATGTTTTTGGACAGTGGGTGGAAACTGGAACACTTTGAGGGAACTTGTGTCGGTGCGGTGAGAACGTTCAAACTCCATGTAGGGAGGACCCCGGTCTTGAATCCTGGTCTTCATATTGTGCCACAGCAGTGTTAACACTGTGCCACCATGCCAACCTCTAAAGATGTTTTTATACTGCAAATCAACAGCCTGGGACTAAACCTCATTTCTGCCATTTAAACACTCTTGTAGTGATAAAAAATACAACAGTTTAAATAACAGCTTTAAGAAATGAATAATGTATTATATGCCAAAGTATAACTAAGAGCAATTTCAAGTGTTATTAAGCAGTCAGAAACATATCTAAGTAAAAATATTTACTGTAAAACTCAATTCTTTGAATTAATCTCTAAATACATCAAAAAGAATTTAAATAATAAAATACAATAATTATAATTTAAGGTAACTCAGAAGCAAAAAAATATCCCAAATGTTAATTAATATCAATGAAAAATCCTAGATCTATGCACAATTATGCGATTTATCTCAAGGTTTAAGGTTTCTTTATTTAGTCATGTTTACACAAGAAAACATGAAATTTGCCTTCTCAGTTGCATCTAATAGCAGACAGAGTGAAATAAAACATCCATCCATCCATCCATCCATTTTCCAACCCGCTGAATCCGAACACTGGGTCACGGGGTCTGCTGGAGCCAATCCCAGCCAACACAGGGCACAAGGCAGGAGCCAATCCCGGGCAGGGTGCCAGCCCACCGCAGTGAAATAAAACAGACAAATAGAAACAAGAAAGTTTAAGGTAAGGCAGTTAGATAATACATATTTACACCAAAAAAAAGGTTACAGGATATATATCAAAACCTTAATCATTATCTCCGATATTTCTTACTGAAAAGTCATATGGCACTAGGAAGAAAGGAGTTTCTGGAGCGATTTGTGTGGGTTTTCAAAGCGAGTATCCTTCCTGACTTACTGAACTTTAGTTCTACATGTAATGAATGACTGTCATCAGTTGATATGATTTCCAGTTTCTTTAACATTGCCCTCTGACACACACTAGACAAATCATCTACATCAGTCCCAATAACTTTAGCTGCATACTTCGTAATCTGCTGGAGCTTTTTTGAGTTTTGGTTTGTCAGACTGTTAAACCAGGCAATGAAACTGAAAGTGATCACAGACTGGATGATACTGCGATAGAAGGACAACATAAGGTCCTTGTCTACTTTAAATAGTTTAAATAGTCAAAACGTAAAACTAAAAATGTTTACGTGAAAAAACACAAAGAAAAATTTAAAATTATTGGTTCTTGAAAGACAAACAGGATTCAAACATATTAGTCAAAGGAATGGTAAAAAAACAAGTCTGATATTGAAATTCAAGGATGGTTATAGGAAGACTCTCGTAATTATTATTTGTCAGGAAGATCTGCTTGAAGACCCTTTTCAAAAATGTTACTAAAGGCGGAAGTGTGATTTACTCTTTATCATTCACTTATATTCCAATAATTTGCTGAGTTTGAGAAGGAAAGGACGTTTCAATTGAGAGCAAACACACACACACATTCAAACCTACTGATTCCATCTCTTGGTCAGGGAAAGGCAACAACATAACCGGCAGCATTCAACATGAGGCAGGAGTCAGCCCTGCATAAGACACCAGTCAATCACAGGGTCCATTTGAACACTCACACACACACACGAGGGCCTGATTGGAATATAGATAAGTAGACATGCAGAAAACCCAGACTCCGCATGGACTAACAACAGTTAGAGGGATTCTACATGATCTCAGCAGCACTAACCAGCGTGTCAACCCATTTTGGAGAAACGGCAGACACTGAGGAGGCAGCAAAAACAATTAAAAAAGACCTGGACAATGTTCAAGACTGTGCAAACACTCGGAGTATGTAGTTTGAAGTTTGAAAGTGCAAAGTTCTACACATGGGCAAAACGAAAGTCAATTATAAATACATAAATACATAAATGGGGTGGAGTGGTGGCTCTGAGGCCAAGGATCTGCGCTGGTATCCCGAAGGTTGCCGGTTCAAATCCCCGTCAATGCCAAAAAGAAATCCTACTCTGCTGGGCCCTTGAGCAAGGCCCTTAACCTTCAATTGCTCCAGGGGCGCTGTACAATGGCTGACCCTGCACTCTGACCCCAAGGGGTATGCGAAAACTAACAAATTCCTAATACGAGAAATTGTATAAAGCGAAATAAAGAACAAAAAAACATGGGGGACACTGTCCTACAGGAAGCAAGCTCCGAAAAGGTTTTAAGGGCTTATGGTAAGACAACATTTTCTTCATCTAAGTAATGCGCAAAAGTGATTACAAAAGCAAACAAATGTGAAGTTATATCGTGCAAACTTCTTAAAATAAAGTAAGGGATGTTATGCTTTGAATTTAAACTAGTCAGTCACAACATTAAAACCACTGACAGGTGAAGTGAATAACATTGATTATCATGTTACAGTGGCATCTGTCAAGGGGTGAGATATATTAGGCAGCAAGTGAATAGTCAGTTCATGAAGGTGATGTATGAAAAGCAGGAAAAATGGGCAAGCATAAGGATCTGAGCGACTTTGACAAGGCCCAAATACTGATGATTACACGACTGTGCCAGAGCATCTACAAAATGGCAGGTCTTGTGGCGAGTTCTCAGTATTCATTTGTTAGTGCCTACTGGTCAAAAGAAGGACAAGAACTGGCAAAAGAGTCATGGGCTCATATTGCTCATTGATGTGTGCGTGGAGCGAAGGCTAGCCTATCTGGTCCAGTCCCATAGAATAGCTACTGTAACACAGGTTGCTGAAAAAACTTATTGTAGGCCCTGAGAGAAAGGCGTATGAACACACAGGACATCGCTGCGTATGGGGCTGCATAGCCACAGACCAATATGAATGCTCATACTGAACCCTGTCTTACAGGGGGTACGGGAGCATCAGAACCGGACTATGGAGCAATTGAAGGAGTAGCCTGGTCTGATGAATCACATTTTCTTTTACATCACGTGGTCAGGCGGGTGCATGTGCATTGTTTACTTAGAGAAAAGACGGCAGCAGGATGCATTATGATAAAAAGGCATGTCGACAGAGGCAGTGTGATGCTCTGTGCAATGTTCTGCTAGGAAACCTTGTGCCCTGGAATTCTAGTGCATGTTACTTTAATATCTGCACCCTACCTCAATATTGTTACATCTCTTCATGGGAACAGTATTCCCTGATGGCTGTGGCATTTTTCAGCAGGATAATACATCCAACCACACTGCAAAAATTGTTCAGGAATAGTTTGAGGAATATGACAAAGAGTTCAAGGTGTTGACTTGTCCTCCAAATTTCTCAGATCTCAATCTAATCGAGCATCTGTGGGATGTTATGGGAAAACAAGTTCGATCTATTGAGGCCCCACCTCACAACCTATAAGACTTAAAAGATCTGGGTTAACAATTTAATGATACCACAGGATACCTTAGAGGTCTTGTGGAGTCCATGCCTCAATGGGTTAGAGCTGTTTCGGTAGCATAAGGGGGACCTACACAGTGTTAGGCAGATGGTTTTAATGTTGTGGCTGATCAGTGTATAATGCACTAGTGAGACCATATTTGGAGTATTGTGTGAACTTCTGGCCACCATGCTGCAAGTTGGACATAGCAACACTTGAAGTTGTGCAGTGGAGAGCAACAAGGTGCATCCCAGGACATCCCAGGACTTAAAGGAATGGTGTACTCTGACAAACTTATAGATCTAAATCTATTTAGTCTCAAGCAGAGGAGACAGAGTGGGTACCTAATCCTGGTCTTCAAAACTCTCAAAGGCATTGATAAAGTAAATTAAGACAAATACTTCTAAGTAAACAGTGAATCACGTACTCAATGACACCAGTTGAAATAAATGGGAAGTAGGACTTAAAAAAGGAAGCATGTCTTTCCTCTAAGAGTTGTGGGAATCTGGAACAAACTCCTCAGACTTGTAGTTTAAGCAGAAACCTTCATAACGTTTAAGAAGTATCTGGATGAGATTCTGGGACAGCCTAACTATTTGCTAGTAGACTTATGGACTGAACAGTTTCCTCCCATTTGTCAGATTTCATATGTTCTTAAGTAAAAGGCGCACCATGGAGAATAAACTTGAAAGGAAAAAACATTTTTTTAACATTAACTTAAGACTACTGTACGTATTCTGTTCTTAAGGAAAAGCCAAATGCTTGTATTTTTTTAAATGATGGCAGTTACGGAAATATTTTGAGTAGACTTCATTGATGGATAGTAGCTGCTTCCAGTATTAACAATCCTTCTGCTTCCCTGATGTGATAAAACTGGTTTCCCTGACAAGAATTCAGTCCAAATATACTGCTGTTCTTGTGTTACCATAAAAATAGATTGTCCAGTCATGTGCTTAAAGCATAATTGAATTCTATCGATTGTTAGTCCCAATAAATGCTGCCTATCTTGTGGACCCAACTGAAATGAGTCCCCAGGGGATTTCAGGTAATTTTAATGAATGTTTTGAGCTGTGCTGCATTTGTTGTCTCCGAGAAAATCTCCAGAAATAATGTATACTGAAACATAGGTGCAAGTGTGATGTATTGACCACCTAATGTGTCAGACTGAAGAAACACATGCAATAAATTGGATTGAGCTTTGCACCGATTCAATCTCAAGGCAAGTTAACCCAGTCAGGTTATAATTTCTGGTACGATGATAGGAATATACTTACTACTGTGAAGAAGGAATAAATTTAATGAGTGAAACCATAAAAATGATAAAATGAGGAAAGCCAAACATAATTTCTATGAAAAGCAGTAGCAGCAATAGGGGATCAGTTTAAACACACTAAAATGTTGTTTCAATTTAAAGAGTCAATTTGAAAATTGCTATCCTGTAATTTCTAATGCTTTGGAATTTTGAAGGGCTGCGTATGCAGCTTTGTACGGATCAAATACCTCAGTCCAGGGCGTAGGCAGAAATTGAAAACAATAATGCATTAGACATCTGGACTAAAGAACAAATTACCAAGGATATTAAAAATCATGTGTGCCCATGTGACACACAAATACTGGAAACACTCTGGCTGATGAAACAGTCTGGCCATAAACAGAAGTTAAAGGTGAGAAGAAAATTACAAACTGACGTGTCCTTCATTCATTATTTAAGGGATTCATGTTATGAGACGGGCACAGTGGCACAGAAGGAAAGATCTAGAAACCTGAGTTTACTAGCCTGTCCAATCACTGTCAGTGTGGAGTTCTCATGTATTCTCCATGTCCGTGTGAGTTGTTTTGGGCAGTTATAGTATGTTTTCTTACATATCCTAAAGACATGTGTGTTGGTCTAACTGTCTCATGAGAGCCTGCTCTGCAGGTATCCATATGGGAGTACCATCATGTGCATAGGGAGAAGACAATGGTTCCTGGGAGCAGCCACCCTCTGTCCTACCAAGCAGGCCTCTTGTCCTGGCAAGGAACTGGAACCTACCCCAGTCGAGACGTCAGACCATCCTTGTCCTTCCATTACAGCCTCCCACCCTGGTGAGGAACCCACCTCCGTCCTGGCTGAGATGCCAGTCCATCCAACATGGCACTCACAATACAATTACAGTTTTTCCTTCAGGTTCATTCTGGGAATGAGATGTCACACGTCATACATCTATGTAAAGATGTAACATTCTTTCACTTAACTTTTTACAGGTTTATCATGTATAGAATTGAATGTGTGATTATTTAAAACTGCACAAGGATGTCGTAATGACTCAATATGAGCTGACAAGTTACTCATTGTCCAAGTTTGTGGATACTCTCTGCAAGTCTTGTACAAAGTATGGTGAACATCTACTGGCACATGAACTCGTGATTGTGTCTCTAACTAGGTCTTTGCTTATGTTCTGGTTTTGTTGAAGGTTTGCTTTATTGATTTTGACTTGGGCGGCACGGTGGTGCAGTGGGTAGCGCTGCTGCCTCGCAGTTGGGAGATCTGGGGACCTGGGTTCGCTTCCCGGGTCCTCCCTGCGTGGAGTTTGCATGTTCTCCCCGTGTCTGCGTGGGTTTCCTCCGGGCGCTCCGGTTTCCTCCCACAGTCCAAAGACATGCAGGTTAGGTGGATTGGCGATTCTAAATTGGCCCTAGTGTGTGCTTGGTGTGTGGGTGTGTTTGTGTGTGTCCTGCGGTGGGTTGGCACCCTGCCCAGGATTGTTTCCTGCCTTGTGCCCTGTGTTGGCTGGGATTGGCTCCAGCAGACCCCCGTGACCCTGTGTTCGGATTCAGCGGGTTGGAAAATGGATGGATGGATGGATTTTGACTTGGTGTGTTGCTGACTTACTTTTGAAATTCTGACCCGTTTTTCTGTGCCCTTGTGCTATTCTGACACTTTTCCACCACTTTGCAGCACAGCTGTCACATACAGTACACTGGGGTATTACATAATTGCTCCCTGCCTTATGTAAGATGGTGGCACCCTTTTCTCAGTGTGGTTATTTGAAAATCACTTCGGCAATCATGACTTTTCACTTGTTTATTTTGACTTTTATTTTGGTTTGCATTTTTGGATTTGGTTTCTGACTGTTAACCCCTACTTTTTTTTAACCTCACTTTCTCTAATATACTGGTCCTTGTGAAAAATACTTTTCTCTGCCTTTCCTTCTGTAAAAAAGCAGAAATGGCCAGCCGCCATACCACATTCACTTCAGAAGACGTCATCCACCCGAAGCTAAGCATGTTTGGGACCGGTCAGTACTTAGATAGGAGGCCAACCAGGAAAAGCTGGGGTTGCTGCTGGAAGAGGTGTTGGTGAGGCCAGCAGAGGGCACTTACCACATGATCTGAATGTGGATTCCAATGCCCCAGTGCCATGATGGGGACTCTGTGCTGTGCTGTCCTTTGGAGGAGGCATGAAACTGAGTTTGAGTAGTGAGAAAAGCCCTATTTATATGTAAATAATAATAATTATTATTATTAAATGTGGTGAAGAGAAAACTATTAACTCATCACCACTGAGAAGTCACACAAGGCATCATCTATTTAGTGAAGCTTTCTGCCTCAGTCTGCTGCTGTTATCGAGTTCTTCTGAACACCTTGTGCTTTATGCTCAGCTCTTTTCTTTTTAGCATTATTGATTTTTCTCTACACTTGTTTTTAATTTTTAATTTTTTTTATCTATGTCGCGATTCTTCTTGTGTCCTTGCCTGTTTATTCTTTCAGCCCTAACTTTTGCTTGACTCATGCTGTTGTTTTAGTTTAACAGCACACGTTTTCCAGTGTTATAAGTGCATCTTCTTCCTAAGTTTTTATTTCCTGTCATTTTCCATCACTGACGTCTGATGCTGATTTTTGGCAAAGGATCTCACTCTGCACCAGCACCTTTAATCTCCGCTGCTACTTTCTGCCACTTTTTTAATGTGCTGTTGTTTGTTTCACCCTCCATGGAAGCAGAAGACAAGATAAAGGTGATAGCAGGCAGCAGAAGCAGCTAAACATTTATTTTAAAGTTTGATTTTGTACTTTTCACCGTTATTCCAAAAAGCAACTGAAATGCAAGAATTTAAATTTTTACTCTGTTATTGGATGCACAAACCAGTGTGCTTCTTTGTGGGGAGGTTTTACAACAGGAAGGGCATCCAGTGTAAAATTTTGCCAAAACAATATGCGGATAGATGATCCGCTGTGGCAACCCCTAACAGGAGCAGCTGAAAGAAGAAGAAGAAGAAGACTGGTAATAAAAAATATCAATTTTTATTTCATCTTATTCTTTGACCACAGTTCTTTTCTTTATAACCCAAAATCTCTATTTTTTTAATGGACTATTCCAAATTAACATCTTTTTTACATTTTGTGACATTCCATATATGCTTATTATGTTGTGCTGAGGGCTTTTAGAGATTAGCTGTCAGGGATTCATGAGACATTTTCTTTCTTTGCATTTATTGCAATTTATTGAAAAGGATGTAAATGTTAAAAAGTTTACTTTTGTTCTTTTAGCTCTCACCTATTTTCTGCTGCTGACAGCTAGTGATTTTGCTAAAAGCTTTCCTTCCTTTACAGCTGCTGCTACTGCATGGTGTCTGAGTCACATCTGAACTTCTCATTCCCGACTGAATTGCAGCTCAGTTTTAGCTACCCATTGGCATGCGAGATGTTGCAGTTTACTTGGAAGTTCTGTAAGTGATTTAAAATTACATTCAATTAATAAAATCAATAGCTTGATAACATAAATTCTCTTAAACTGTGTATACTGAAAGATGTTAAGATGGACGACATTGACTGAACTGGCATGCTTAAAGCCTTAGGCTATTGCCCTAGAGGTTGTAGCTATGATTGTCTATCTGTATAGCAATAAATAGAAATATGTAGCTCTTTTCACAGACATTTGCTTAAAATAAAATGAAAGTATTATCCATCCATCCATCCATTTTCCAACCCGCTGAATCCGAACACAGGGTCACGGGGGTCTGCTGGAGCCAATCCCAGCCAACACAGGGCACAAGGCAGGAACCAATCCTGGGCAGGGTGCCAACCCACCACAGGACACACACAAACACACCCACACACCAAGCACACACTAGGGCCAATTTTAGAATCGCCAATCCACCTAACCTGCATGTCTTTGGACTGTGGGAGGAAACCGGAGCGCCCGGAGGAAACCCACGCAGACACGGGGAGAACATGCAAACTCCACGCAGGGAGGACCCGGGAAGCGAACCCAGGTCCCCAGGTCTCCCAACTGCGAGGCAGCAGCGCTACCCACTGCGCCACCGTGCCGCCTCTGAAAGTATTATGAGAATGTAAAATGCTAATCTTGACAATGTTAAATGCATTCTTGTTTAACCTACATTAATATTATTGTGGTTAATTCCTTTTGATTTACAGAATGTGCATCTTTTCTATATTGTGTTTTGGGATACATATATAAATGTAAAACTAATCATTACCTAACCTGTGATACTCACCTCAATGAAAGGAGGCAGAACATGCAAGTCTAAAGCTGACTAACCCCTAAACTGACCTGCCTTGTTTGATGCTCATTTTCCTCTGTAGTCAGCAGCTATGGCTGAACCCCAGCAAGTCATTCTTTCTACTCATCACAGCCAAAGGCTGACTGCCCTTACACACTGACCAATTAGTGATAGGCTAGATGAATTTAAAATGAGTAGGACAAGGGCTCAAGCAGTGAGAGGAACACTAAGGCCAGAAAGAGAGAGATGGAAGTGAAATTGGGGCTCCATTGAGCTACACTGGAAGGCAAGTGGATGGACCACCCCACACGTTAGCAGCCTGCATGAGGTTAGTCTGAGAAAGGCAGTAGGGTTTGTTGTTTTGTCTGTGTGTTCACTTCTTTGCACATTCCTATTGATCATCACAACTTTGCATTTAGTTATATAATAAATATAAACTATTTTAAAAGGTATGTTTGGGTCTCTTTAGCATTAATTTTAAAGGGTCACAAAACCAGAACTTCCTTGTTGTAATAGAGTGAACTAATGACACCAGTTTTTAAAGCAGCTCTTTTCTTTCATGGATAAATTTATTCTAGGTATACTGTCTTGCATGAAAAGTCACAAGTCATTAGATTTAAATCAGGCCCACCACTAACTCCCCCACTACACTTACTGCACTTTTATGAAAGCCGTATATAACAGAATTCAGAATTATTGCTATTGTAACATTTTGATATACAGTAGTGTTACCTATATCATTTTGTGTGTAACATGATAGTTTAAATGGATTATGAAAATAATTTTATAAATAGTCAAATTCACATATACATTTGATGTGAATTATAGGTATATATTTGTTTTAATGGACTTTTGTAAATGATGACAAACAAAATTAGCAGTTTCTCACAGATATTACATAAATGAATGTAAAATTGACATAGCATTTTAGAAATATGTATACTTTATTTACAAAATATGTAAAAGCATATATAATAATGTATAAATATTAGATTACATTAGAGAGGAAAAAATATAAAATAAAAATAAAAAGGTTAATTTCTTGATAGTAGTTTCATTTTAGAAATATAATACCTGTGTCACACACGTGTGCATGGGAGGCAGCTAAAGGGTGTAAATGAGAGCAATTCTTTCTTTCGCTTTCTTGCAGACCGTTCATGGGAAATTCTGCCTGGCCCCGATGACATCACTTCCAGTTCCGTCCCTTTAATGACGTCACGTCCGGGTCCGAGCCTATGGAAGAGGACCCTTCCGCTCCTGCCCTGGATGACCTCACTTTTCTGGCTGGCCTTTAAAGCTGCCATATTTATCCTAACTCATCAGTTCTGTTTTGGACTCCATTCTGATCACATCAGTGTGAACAATTTGTCCTTTTGCAGCCAGGAAATATTATACGGGTGGCTACCCCAAACCATTTTATGACTCTTGTGTCTGTTTTTTGTGAAACTGTTTAAAAAAGTAAACCATAATAATAAAGCATTTAATTAAAGTTTCTGAAATTCAAAACCGCTTTTTGTTGACTTCATCTTTGTGAACTTGGAAACAATTTCTTTAAATGCTTTGTTTGGACTAATTCACTCTCAACACATAAGGTTGATGAGAATCCAGTGAATTGTATGAGTCTTAAAGATGTATATATATATGTATACTGTACACACACACACACACACACACACACACACACACACACACACACACACATATATATATATATATATATATATATATATATATATATATATATATATATACTGTATACAGTATATATGTGTGTGTATGTTTCAAAAGGACAATTCAGTGTAACAGAAGTTCCCCTTTAAAGCCCAAGTTGGCTGCCTGCTAACACATCTGTCCTGCATGCTTGCTTTCTATATCCTGTTTTATAATCCGATCCATTAGTTTGTTTCTGATGCACATTAAGCTATGTGGCCAACAGTTTCTGAATCTGCGCCAAATTAATTTTATATAAAAAGTGTTTTTACTTTCCAGTCTTCAGAGAATTTCCAGGTATGTAATTATTGTGTGAAATGCACATATAGGGTTTGTATATGATTATTCATTTTTTGAAAACTATTTTTTTTCACCTGGCCTTGGTGATTTATTTATTTAGAACATTGTCAAAGAAGGAAATCTATCTTAGGCTACTAGTTACCAGACCTAGGCCTAAGAATTGGAAATGAGCTGACAATACTCAAAGTCTAATAGGGAGAACAGAAGAAAAAGAAGTATAAGAAAAAGAAAAGTATAAAGAAAAGATGAAGTCAAGAAAAAAAGCAGTTTTGAATTTCAGAAACTTTAATTACTAATGCTTGAATGATATTTTAAGTTTGAAAGTGACATGTGTTAAAATTTAATTTCCAAAGGTTATCCCTGTTTTAAGTTGGCTTTTTAAAACATTGCTTACCTCAGCCAAGGTCACAAGGATGCACATCTTATCTAAACATGGCTGGAATCTTCCCCGGATGGGTTGACAATCCTTTGCAGGACTTTCAGAAACACTGCCACACAGTCTGTCTGCAATACCTTCACAGGACAGGAGCAGTTTGCAGCAGGATATAGCAACATTAAATAAGAAACCAAGGCTGAAGGAATTAGGGCATGATAGAAATAAACAATAGCCAGGACTTGAGGCAAAATTGTAAATCAAGAGACATAACGAGATAATCAAAAACCATAATATTACAAGTGACCTAAGCTAAAACGCAAGATGTGAATCACAGCTGAAGAACAGCAAGCAATTTATAACCACAGAGATCTTTAACAATGATGACACTAGAGTTTTAAGTTTTGAATTAGTCACAAACTTGGACAGTAAAGGAATGTGTGACGCTGATGTTTGTATGTCACAGTAATTATGACATGCATTGCACACTTCTGGATGTCTTACCTAGAAGCACCCTGGCAATCCTACATTACAAACATCAAACAATGCAATTGAGTTAATGATGATGAATAAAAAAATAGTCATAATTAAACTCACCAAATTAATTATTTGTATTTATTACTATTTTATTCTGCTGATTTCCATGCTGATTAGGACATATGTATATTCTCTGTAATTCTTTTTTATTTCAAGTCTTGTTAAAAGACAATTAATTAACCATGAAGAAGTGTTTGCCACTTTTAAAAGTACTGTACTTTTATCATTTTACTGTTAAATGTTTTTCATCCAAAAATCATGCTAATCTTTATCCAGTCGCACAAAATTGTAAATGTCGCATCGTCTTCTTACAATTTGATAATTGCTATTCTTTTTTTGCTGGTGTCTCTTAAAGATCAATCCACAGTCGTGCACATGGCAACATTTAATAGTGCTCTTCTGCAATGGTTGTTCCATTTGTGATTAGTTCGTACCTTATGCCAAATTAGGTAGGAATAAGCTTCAGAACGCAATGGCTTTGTAGTGGGCTTTGAAAAAAGATGGACAGCAGGAACATTTGATACCCAGTTGAACTTGACATTGTGACAAGCAGCTACCCATATCTCTCCAACCTGGCATAAATATTATCAAAAATTAAAACGTTCAATAAAATACAAAAGATGTATTATGATTGTGGTACGCTGGCGCCCTGCCCGGGGTTTGTTTCATGCCTTGCGTCCTGTGTTGGCTGGGATTGGCTCCAGCAGACCCCCATGACCCTGTAGTTACGATATAGCGGGTTGGATAATGGATGGATGGATGGATGGATTATGAAGAACATAAACTAGTAAATGTAGATAATGAATGTGAAAGAAAATATGACATTATCAGGTGGTGTAGTCGGTCGTCTTCCTCCTTGAAGTATACTGCACTCTGTCTTTGCACCTTCAGTTTCTACCAAAATAATCCATCACTTGTACAGTTTAGACCCGGGAGGAGAAGTCCTTGTCCTGGAGGACCAAAAAATATGTTTAATTTCATGTCAGTCTTGTTATGGAACTCCTTGCTTGCTTAGCCAGATCGTTTGCTCTAGGAATTATTAATAACTAGTAACAGCACACTACACGATAATATGCAGTGAATACACTTGACTTGAGCATTCCTAGTTTTCATCCTCTTTCTCTGTACATTTAGCATTTGTTTGCTCAGAGGTTGATGCGTTTGCTGCTTCCTTAGCAGCTCTTCTTTTCTCCACCCTAGCAGCCCTCTTCTTCTCACATTCCGTTTGCATCTTTTCGCGATAAAACTGTTTAAGTCAATGTTTGTGTTGCGATTACTTAGTACGTTTTCCTTAATTTTTCACTTAATCTGGCACTTAAGTCTTCAGTCTGCCTCAAGAATGATTTAAGATATGAAGAGGTAGGGGAAGTGATGGCGAAGATGGCAGGGAATGAGAACAGCTCCTGTACACATGCACCGCATGGGCACCCTGCTGGTTGCTTCCAATAGTTGTTTCTACAATAAAATAAAATAAAAATAAAAAGAGGAAAACCTTGAAGGTCAATCATCATACCAAACGCGGATAGTAGATGTGTACCAAATGTGTACCAAATTTTAGGTCAATAATTCAAATTGTTTGCAAGCTACAGGTGATTTAAAATTCTGGACAGACAATTGAACAGCCACGGTAACGTATTATATATAAAGATAAATGCTTTTTGCTTCTCTTTGAAATGCCTACTAATGCAATGATGTTTACCGCACAGGAGCCGCATACATTTTCACTATTTGTTTCTTTTTATTTCACTTGCTTGTCAAAAATTGTAAGATTTTTAATGTAAGCTTTTATTACTTATATATGTTATATATAACAAGGGAGACAGTAGATAATAAGCTAGCTTGGTGACATTTTAACTTTTTATGTTTTATCATTAGTTTCTTCTGTTTTCTTTAAAGGCAAAAACTTGAGGACCTGGGAGTCCTTATTCATTTTGCTGACCTAGAGAGTAAAATATAAGCTTGAAGCAATTCCAGTTATTCCACAGAATAGCAGGTAGAAGGAGATCAGATGTTTAAATGGCACATTCCATAAACAGAATAATTAGAGTCTATTTTATAAATAGCTCACAGTTTAATCTTCATGTAACTGGAAATATACATTCTTGTCTAACATCTGAAAAACTCTCCATGACAGCGTCTGTACTGTCTATTCACAAGGTAAGAGACTCTCACTGGACTTCTTTGATTCCTCCATAGTGCCTCTCTCTAACTGGCAGTCTTTATTATTACTTTCATTTTTACTTGACTTTATAGGGTTTTTTTGAATAGCAAAAACAATCCTATAAAGTATGCTTTTTTGGTATGAAAATTCTGGTGGTGTCACACAGAGTCAGATTTGCAGAGAATGTGTGTGTTTCTTCTATTCTGTCCTTATCAGTCATGCTTCAAGATGGGCCATTCACTGAGATCACTCTACTTACTGTTGTCAACGTATTGAAGTTGGTGAGAGCTACCAACATGTTATCTCTTCTCATCCTGGTGGTGCACACAGTGAACCATCAGATCCTCTTTGCCACCCTCTCTTAACTTTGCATCTCTGGAACTGCCCATAGGTAGGTTGAGTCGTATGTCTTGGGTAGATTCTACCGTGTGTTCTAGTGAGAAGAGATATCAAGAGTGCACCATGCAAGCACAACGGTGCCCCCAGGATCGTTGCTGGGCCCTCTCCTCCTGTCTCTAAAGATCTTATCACTAGGCCCTATCATCCTGTCTCATGGTTCCCTTATCAGTGCTATGCTGATGATACACAGCTGTACCTGTTGATCAGAGGACCACAGGGTATCAGCTATTATCTTGGTATGTCTCACTGATATTGCAGCATGGATGAAGGACCACCAGATCCTGCTCTACCTGGCAAAGATGGATAATAATAATATGTTCTTGATGTGCCAGCTCATCCATCTATTCAGCACCCCAACTCTTTTCAACTTGGCTTATTTTCACTAATGCCCATCAAGTCTGTATGCAACCTTATGCTGGTGATCGATGACCAGCTGCCCTTCACTGAAACTGGTGTAACAGTCTTTACATCTTGTAGATTTTATTCTAAACAGCATCTACAAGATCAGACCATATCTGAGTAGGTGTCACAAATCCTCGTCCAGGCTTTGGTTTTGCCACATCTGGACTACTACAACTCACTGCTGGCAGGAGTACTGGCATGTGTGCAGATGATTCAAAATGCAGCGGGAAATCTTGTGTTCAACCAGCTGAGATGACCACATGTCACTCTTTTCAGATCATTAAAGTGGCTCCTATTGCAGCATTCATTAAATTTAAATCCTTGATGCTTGCCTGCAGAGTTGTCAATGGGTCAGCACCTATATACATACAGTAAAGACACTTGTGAGCACCACTTCTTCTTCTCGCCCACTCAGGTCTTCTGATGAATGGGATCTGGTGATGCAATTACTACCTGGCATCAGATCTCAAACCAGACTCTTTTCTTATGTGGCTCCTAGCTGGTGGAACGAGCTGCCCAGCTCCATTCAAAACTCAGACACCCTCAGTGTGTTTAAGAAGTGTTTGAGGATTAACTTGTTTGGTGAGTCTCTGTTTGAATAATATTAGTTGTTAAGTTTTTCTAACCAAGGACTAGTAATTAGCTAGCATTATGTTCTGAGTTCTTTACTTGTGATGGTCAATTTTGTAATCTTCCCCTGTCACACTTGTTGCCAGGTAGTCCCCAGACTGATGTTTACTCAGTTATATTGACCTCTTTTGTAAGTCACTTTGGATTAAAACATCTGCTAAGCAAACAACTGTAAAACTACAACAACAACAACATTTATTTCTACAGCACATTTTCATATGGGGTGGCACGGTGGCACAGTGGGTAGCGCTGCTGCCTCGCAGTTGGGAGATCTGGGGACTTGGGTTCAATTCCCGGGTCCTCCCTGCGTGGAGTTTGCATGTTCTCCCCGTGTCTGCGTGGGTTTCCTCCGGGGGCTCCGGTTTCCTCCCACAGTCCAAAGACATGCAGGTTAGGTGGATTGGCGATTCTAAATTGGCCCTAGTGTGTGCTTGGTGTGTGGGTGTGTTTGTGTGTGTCCTGCGGTGGGTTGGCACCCTGCCCAGGATTGTTTCCTGCCTTGTGCCCTGTGTTGGCTGGGATTGGCTCCAGCAGACCCCCGTGACCCTGTGTTCGGATTCAGCGGGTTGGAAAATGGATGGATGGATGGATGGATTTTCATATAGAGTATGTAGATAAAAGTAATTTACAAAATGTCAAAGAAATAGAAAAAAGTGAAATTAGACAAGAATAATAACAAATAAGTAATAAAAAAATAAATCAACATAGTTAACAAAGATATATAATTAGTGGAAAAGTAAAGTTTAATATATAATATTGTATTAGTCTCTAAAAATGAGTCTGATGATAAGGTCATATGGCTGGGAAAACAGAAAAAAAAAACTACACTTAAGCTGGATAAAAAATAAAATCTGCAGGGTTTCCAAGGCCAAAAGACCTCAACTGGTCTTTCCACCTAACACAGATATCCTTAAGTCATTCCTCTTTGTTTCCAGGCTTTATCCCAGAGGATTCAGCACAGTTGGTTGCAGTAGTAAATGCCTGTGAGTGCATGTGAGTGAAACAGAGAGATGATTAAGCATTTCATGCGCAAAACCTACGAGTCCTGCTCCTATGCTTAAACCCATTAGCTTGGGTATATGACTGCCAACAAACCTTAGGACAGTTCTACCTTGGATTGGCTTACAGAGTTGGGGATGTGAGTGCAGATTGTGTTGCCTTTGACCTCAAGTGAGTGCAAGGCAGACCTGGCAGCATGAATGTGCAAGTAGGTGATGCTGCAGATCATTGGAGCCATATGGAGGAAGCTGTGGAAAATAGCAGCAGCAGCTGGATGATGCAAGTGGAAGAAGGTGGGGGAGCAAGGGAGAGACATTACGTTTCACAATGTATTAGGTTACCAACACCAGTGATGTCAAAATATCAAACAAATAACGCTACAAAAAATTACAAAATTAAGATGTATCAAAATATTGTTATACAGTATAGCCATTAAAGGGCAGCCTTAAAAGATAACTCAACATCAACATAAATTTCCAATTTTTCATGAATAGGAAAAAGGTTAAATCATATTGTACAAAAGGAAGTGACAAGTAAGCAAAGTGCGAATTGCACTTTGATGTTTGCCAGTTCAACCAAAGTGTAAAGAAATCGTATATATCTGAATGACAAGGGGATAATACCATCCTATACAGCTGGCATAGTGTGATGTTTGTGAAATACCCGATTGGTCAGCAAGTTCATGTTGAAAACCTCCGAGAGTGGACAGAACTCGCTAGGTGCAGGTACAGTACAATTCCTCAAAGTCTGCTTCCCTAAAACCCGTGCCAGTTCAGCACACAGCTCTGACTTAGAAGCCAGTCATCATTACCTCTAAATATGCTCTCTCTTCTAATTCTTCCATTTGCAATGTCTTCTAACAATGCTAAAGCAGCTATGGAATAGTTTGTCCATTCTGTGCATTATTATATTGTTTCGGAATTTTTACAATCAAGTGAATTACATTTTTGTAAACGATATGCAATTAATTTTGGTGTATTTGATAAAGCCCGTGTCATGGATGTGAATATGCAAATGAAGGGAAACGACACAGAAACAGTAGCACTGCTTTGACGCTGGGTGCCTCCAGTTTGCAAAACCAAGGAGAAAAGTGCGTACACAAGGTGTGAGGCTGCTGTGAAAATGTGTGTGGCTTTACGCCAAGTTTAGTTTTTATACATCTCGAAGTGAGTATGACAACTGGAGTACACAACATTTTTATGTGTACGCACCGTTTATACATGAGGCCCTATATCTGTGACGTTGACTTCTGTCTACTGTTCCCACTGACTTGAATGCCTGTTCAGATTTTACAGGTTTGTCTATAATTTGGCTTTTCCTCCAGTAATTATTTGTGTATCAGATAAGATATTTTGTTATTAGTTTTGAAAGATATTAAAATTATCAACAAAAACAATCCTTTAAATTTATTTAACTTAACTTTAAACTTAATGATGCTTTAAAATGCTGTCGGGTTTACCAAGAAAATCATGAATTCCATGAAAAAATGTGACCAACAAAGTTTCTGCGTGTATTGATTTTCATTTCTCCACCCAGATTACTCCAGTACCTGATAGTTAAGGCAGGTGCCTATCATGAAATGTGGAGACCTGCAATCAGTCGCACAGCACACTCACTTACACACCTACACTCACTCCCACTTAGCCAGTCCAGAGTCACCCTTCAGTCTAACGCCTTCATCTTTATGATATGAGTGGAAACCTGAAAACAAACTGGTACAGGCCAGACTCTTGAGTGCCAGTGACCTGGCAGGGATTCAAGGCCAGTCACCTGGAGCAGTGGGGCAACAGTGTTACCCTCCATGCTACTCAACAAAGCATAAAAAACAGAAAATGTAGAATGAAATATTAAAACAAAAATCACTTTTGAAATTTAGCAAATCAAACGTGCTGGCTCTAAGACTTAAGTACACTTAAGATATCTCAGAAAAGCTATGGTTTACGTATTTCATTTTTTTCAAAATGAAATTAGGATGCCAACTGCTAAGTGTAGTAGTTAAAGTTAATGAGTTGCCATATGGAGCGATACAATAGCATGGAAATTATTTCTGCAGAATTACAGCTCAGGGGTCTCTACTACTGACAGGGAATCAAAATATTAAAAGATTGTATTTATGGCCATAATTAATAAGTATAATCTACATTTGAAGCTATTTACATCATTACAGGATGGAGTCATTTCACTATTCTTTTATGAGTGAGGCAGCGTTTCGACTTCGCACGTCTGTTACTAGGACCAGGAGCAAATCTTTTAAATAAAATTAAAATATTCCTCACATAAACATTTTAAATCAATTATTATGCAAATAATACTAAATTGATTTACTTCATATCTTCAAATACTAAGAAGAGAGTTATTTTCAAATAATTAGAAAATTTCAATTAATTAACTCTGTAAAGCTAAACATATCTCGAATGACTAAAGAAAATGTTCTGATTTTTCACAAACACATCCCAGCCTGGAATTTAATTAGGAGTTCATATGTATTATGCTTGATGCTTGCAATAATTTACAAACAGTAAGTTACTCAGAGCTATAATATAAAATATAAATTTACACACCATAGGCACATTCACCCTTATTCCAATAAGCCCAGCTTTCAGTGTAAAACCATCCATATCATACATACATGTAAACACAAAGCCATATGCCAAGGAGTACACATCGTGTGTTAACTAGTGGATTCAAAAAACTACAAATGACAGCTATCCATTTGTGGCCATCCTGCTGATGGCATTAACTGGTTTTCACCATCAGGCATAACTACTAAACGTCATGGAGGCTAGAAGGAGGTAGCCATACTGAGTCTGAATATGTGAGCTGAGCTGCAATATAAAGCTACAGACGTGCGGCACAGAACTGACTCACCCCAATCATATGGGAGACAAATGATTTTTCCACTCTCCATATATCATAATCTATTCTGAGAAATGAGAAACACCTAGGCGTAGGCTGTTACTGATGTGGCCTGAAACCTTCTCTGGCCATGAATAGCTACTTACGTACAAAGTCATTTTGTGACATAATCAGTGGAAAAAACGTAACAAACCTGTCTACTCATTGGAGCAGAGGGTATGTCTTTGAAGTGTAATTTGGTACATCTTTTATCCATTAACCATCTTTCTAATGTATTATATCCTGCACTTTTGATATAAAAGTAACACAGTAATATAATTACGGGATAGGGAATGGAAAGCTGAAATAGGTGGCATATACCTTTTTGTTTTACAGCACTGAAAATGGCAATTTAAAATGATTTGTCAATTTATACAGATTTGACTAACATCTCAAACACTTCTACAAGTTATTAATGTTTTAGATCGAAGCGTAGGTTGAAAACTGAAAGTGCATTAACCTATTTTATGCTAATTACACCTCAACTCACGTCGTAAATGCTATCCTATTACAATAGAGGGTTTGGGCTTCCTTTTAAGCTACACTTATGGATGTACTTCTGTTATTCATTAAAGTCATAAATGAACACACTATTTACCAACATCAAGCAAAACAAAGTAACTGTATGCATAGATAATGACCTTAATGTGGGTTTTAATAGTGAAACGCCAATCTTTTCAAAACTGAGGATGCTAGAGTCCATCTTCTACTTTTCATCTGGCCCTGTCCTGTCTGGACATATGAGACACTTATGCTAGAACACTGTTCATAGACTTCAGTTCAGCATTCAACACCATCATCCTTCAGAAACTCATAGGGAAGTTGAGTCTGTTAAGGTATAACATTTTCCTATGCAACTGATTTCCAGACCTCCTGACAGAGAGACCCTAGACAGACCCTGTAGGAAAAAACATCTCCAGCACCATCACGCTGACCACTGGTGGCTCCCAGGGTTGCAAACTTATCTCACTTCTCTTCACTCTGCTGACTCCTAACCATAAGGCTGCATACAGCTCTAGCACCATGTTAAATTTGCTGATGACACAACAGTGGTGGGTATCATCAGCAATGAGGAAGGATCATCTTACAGAATAGAGACATAATTATTAGCAGACTGGTGCAAGTGCAACAATCTGTCTAATGGACAAGATGAATGAGATAATTGTTGACTTGAGAAAGGCCCGTGTTGTCCACACTCCACTGCACATCAAGTGCTCTGTGGTGGAATTCGTCAAGAGCACTAAATTCCTTGGTGTGCATCAAGCCACTGCTCTTACTTTGTCAATTAACACCACCTTCATAGCCAAGAAAGTTCAGCAGCATCTCCCCTTCCTTAAGTGGCTGAGAAAACCACTCTTATTTTCACCAAATTCTACAGGGGCACCATCAAAAGTGTTCTTACGAGCTGCATCACCATCTCCTTTGGGAACTGCACTGTTTCTGGCTGCAAGGTCCTACAGTACAACAGGTAATACACACGGCATAAAAGTTCACTTGGATCTCTCTACCCTCCATTAATCTCATCTTTACTCAACATTGTATCTGCAAAGCCTACAGTATTCTAGAGGACTGCTCCCACCCTTCCATTTCTTTGTTCTCTTTATATCTGGCAGAAAATACTCTAGCATCTGAATCAGCTCTGCCAGGTTTTGCAACAGCTTCTATCCCCTATTTATTACCTCTTACTTATTTATTTACCAATTTATAGTATAGTATAGTATAGTATAGTATAGTATAGTATAGTATAGTATAGTATAGTATAGTTCCTCACTTGGCTGGCACTTTTCCTGTGTTTATGTATATGTTGCACTGTGGTCCTGGAGAATATCATTTTATACCACTGTATGCTGCAATATTGTGTATGGATGGTCCACCTTAATAAAAGTACAAGTGTCTATGTGTGTATTTGTGTGTCTATCCACTTGTTATGTCTCTGCTATATGCCTTTTGGTTATGAGATTCATAAAAGAAGTCCCAATGTTTGTGATGTGCCATCTGTTGGAATAAAAAATGCAATGCATTTTATTACTACATTTCAATGATTGATTGACATTTTTACCAGAGGGGAACAATGGGGACTGATTTGGATGCAACACCTGCTGCTTATACTCAACCCATCTCTGACTCGGTCGTGCCAGTATCATAGCAATTTCAACTGTGTGGCACATCAGTTTTTGAACTGCAGTGCAGGTTTTATTGGGGGGCAAAGCTCGTCTAGTGTGTGTCCTTGCTTTGCGGTGTGCTGGCACCCATTGCTTCATGGGGTTCTCCCGCCCCCCCCAAATCCCTCAATTGTTGATCGTGTGTCTTTTCCCTGCAATGCTTGATGTTTCATGGGATACTTCATAACCCCCTGATTTTCAATTGAGTGTCTAAGGTTCACGGGGGGACACATTTACAAAATGATTGATATTTATAAAGGTAAATTGCGCAATTTATATTTAAATTTTATGCAATGAGTCAAAAGCTTATTTGTCTGAGTTCAGTTTGTTCCCTTTCAGTTCTACATGTGGTTCAATTTGTGGTTCAAAAATCAGATATTTGACTTCTTCATCTTCAAATGTGATATTACTTTTGTAGGGGGTGTGAATATAAATCAAACATTTTCTAGGGAAGCGGGGCATGGAAAAGGTTGGGAACCACTAAAATAGATGGTGTACTGCAAACGTTAATGCTGAATATGACCCATAGAGAGTAACTGCCGGACAGACAGAAGTCAGCTTCTTCTACCTTAATTAAAGGACAAGTCTCTGTGTGCATGTCTGTGTTTCTGTACGTCTCTGTCTGGTTGTTAGGGTTAGAATGAAAAATGTTAAAATAGGCAAAACATGTAGAAGAAGGAACAAAAAAATCTAAAAATATAATAAAAATACCAAATAAGGTCTAAAAATAAGACAATTGGTCACATTGGCCTATTCTGTCATCTGACATTATACACCAGCAACAGCAGCATGGTAGCGACTTTCTTACACTCGCTCAGGCTGTGTGAATGAGGTTTATAGCTCTGAGGGCTGATTCAAGCCAGAATTCTTCCTAAGACTCACTGACAGCCATGGATTAAGGAGAGCAGAGGTCCTTGTAGATTCTAATCTAAATTCTGCTCTTTAAGTGCTTGATCTTCTCTCTCTCACATACACACATAGACAGACACACACACACACACACAAACACACAAACCCTTTGCATGGTGTCTCAGGATGGCTAACAGTATTCTCTCTGTCTTTCCCATATCCTTGTAGCCCCACCACAACTTTCATTCCAAAAACATCACTGCAGTGGACTGGTGCCTATCCAGGGCTGTTTCTTGCTCTGTGTAAAGTACTGCTAGGAGAAGCTGCAGCTGCAGCAACCCTAAAACAGGATCAACAGTGTTTAACAATTTTATCTTAAATTTTAAGTTATTTTTATTTTCTTGTATTTGAATGTCTTTTTTAAATACTGTACATAGGAAACCTTTCAGGCATTTACAGTATTTAATAAATATTTAACAGGAATTTCTCCTTGGCATATATTTGTATTAAAATTCTATTCAGGAGGCAGAAATTGATTAACTCCACTTGCAAATGTGAACTGATTGATTCCTAACACTAATCACTGGACATACTGTACAGCATGTTTAGCATCTTTAGCAATTAACCAGAAATTCTCTTAGACCTTTGTGCATAGTGTTAGCTTTAAAACAAAAGAATGCAGCAGCATGACTTTTGAATTAATTTATACTGTTTATTTTACATCTGATATGTAAATGCCAGCTTCCCATTTTTAACAGATACAGTCAGATTGTAAATAGTCATTAGATTATTATGGATCTTCATTTTTCTCTCCTTCCCTTAACTGACCTCTAAATTAAAACTATTTACCTTTGGATGCTAAGAATCACTTCATAAATGACACAGCACTTATAACAGGGAATATTTAACAGATCACACACTGTATGAACGTTTGTAGCTCTGCCACCTAACACTCAAAGAATGTGTTTCTAGTCAGTCTGCCTGCTGCCCCCTTCACCTCAATTTCAGCTCTTAATATCTGAAGTGCACAGAAGGTTTAGCTTTGTGGTTCTTGCTGCATCCAGATGAACAATTACTCTCTGCGCATGTGATTCATCCAGTTTGTGCTGTAGCCATGGTGCCTATCCAGAAGAGGGTCACAGACATTAAGGTATTGCATTCTGATCAGCCTTTATTTTTGCACTACATTATCCTGGCATTTTTTTCTCTTCTCTAAATGTATAGCCTGGTACAAGACATCATTGTTGCCACCACCGATCATACTTGAACCTGTGCTTTTATATTGAAAAATTTCACACATTTGCTGGCATGAATACTATGTGGACAAACTGGCACGGAGTAATTAACAGTAGAGACTATTTTGCAAGGTGTTTTTGGGACAATTAACTATTTGCACCTTCATTGTAAATCAGTGAGATTCTACATGATAACAGTTTAGTTTGTATAATTAATATTGATCAAACACATTGCTCCCATTGTTTTCATTATTAGCATGTCATACTGCACAGCATCGCCACTAGGTATCGCCCAAGAAACATAGTATGCCAGCTTCTTAAGAACCTCCCCCAAACTCGGCACATCTGCATGTGTGACTCAGAAGAGCTAATCACAAGGAATAAAGGCTTTTAATAAAAACAGTAAAATGCAGATCTCTTCAGACTCTCTCTCTCTCTCCTGTGTATTTAGACACACAGTCAATTTGGAATCCATGATTGGTGAAAATGATAATCTAAAAATAGTTTTTCCTACTCTACACTAGAAAAGTAAAACTGAAGAATTCAATTAAAATATACCACATACTAACAATGGTAATGATGTCTCTAGAAATAAATTCCCCTCTCATTTCATAACATGACCTACAATTCCAAAAGATGAAAAAATCCAAGCCTGATGCTATCTTAGTTTTAACCCATTAGGGAACTAAGACTGCAAGTACATGCATTACAATCTCCAATTGATGCTGTCTTACTGCTGTGTTATGTATCTAAATCTCACACTGGGAATGAAGTAAAATATGCTTAAACTGAGAGAACTGCAAGTAACTTCAGTCTCCGAGGTGCAGTGTTATGATGCAGATATAGTACAGAAATGGCACTTGTTAAAATTACTAACGACCTGCTTATGGCTGCTGACTCTGGTTTACTGTTCTCATCCTCCTTGATCTGCGGCCTTTGATACTATTTGTCATACCACTCTCCTTAATAGATTATCTTTGATTGGAATTACCCACACTCCACTTGATTGGTTCAGATCCTACCTCTCAGGCCGCACTCAGTTCATTCAGCTTAAAACTTTTACATCCCAACCTACCGCTGTTACTTCTGGTGTGCCCCAGGGCTCTGTCGTAGCGCCTCTTCTTTTTATTACTTACCTTCTTCCCCTTGGCAATATCTTTCATAAATATAACATTAATTTTCACTGTTATGCTGATGACACCCAGCTCTACCTTGCTAGTAAACCCACCTCTTCTTTTCCACCATCTTCGTTTATTGACTGCATTGCTGAAATTAAATCCTGGTTTTCTTCAAATTTTCTTAAATTAAACAGTGACAAAACTGATGTTCTCCTCATTGGTACAAGATCATCATTATCCAAAGCCGATAATCTTTCACTTGCTATTGATAACTCCTTTGTTTCCTCTTCACCTTAGGTCAAGAGTCTGGGTGTCATCCTTGACAGAACTCTTTCTTTCCAGTCTCACATTAATAACATCACCTCGTCTGCTTACTTCCACCTACGTAATATTAATCGCATCCACCCCTCCCTCACTCCCCATACCACTGCCATTCTTGTTCACAGTCTTGTTACTTCTCATCTGGACTATTGCAATTCACTCCTGTTTGGTCTCTCTAATAAATCTCTCCATAAGCTTCAACTAGTCCAGAATTCTGCTGCTCGCATCATTACTCAAACCCCATCTATTCACCATATCACTCCGGTCTTGCAGCAGCTTCATTGGCTCCCAATTAAGTTTCGATTTGATTTTAAAATTCTGCTGTTAACATTTAACCTCACCCCTCCATATCTGTCCAACCTTCTTCATGTTGCCATTCCCTCCCTTAACGTTAGATCTTCTTCCTCCATCCATCTGACCATCCCTCTCGCCCATCTAACCACCATGGGAAGCAGAGCATTTAGCCGTTCTGCTCCCAAGCTCTGGAACTCACTACGTACTTAGCTTAGAAATATCGAATCATTTTCAACTTTCAAATGTAAACTTAAAACCCATCTGTTTAAAATGTCTTTTTCTCTGTGATTACAGTGGCTTTGTTTGGTTTTAATTTTTATATTTCCTGTGTTTTATGATGTTTTAAGTTTTGTTTATAATTTGTTTTTGTTTTTTATTTATTGTTTGTTTGGTGTCCTTGAGTGCTTAGAAAGGCGCGTTGTATAAATAAAATGTATTATTATTATTATTATTACTATTATTATTATATTGTAAAAAAAAACAATCATTGCTACTACTTCGCCTAAAACAAAAAAATCAATGCCAGTCACCTGGTGCTCCATTTCATAAGAGTCAGTAAAAGGGATGAAATGACAGGAAGATGGGCAAAATCGATAAACAAACCTAGGTAAAAACTGAGAATCAGAATGAAATTTCTACATACAGTAGCCAAAATCAAAATTCAACGGTCAGGGACTAGAACAAAATTTCAAAAAGTCTTAAAATAAGTTTTTTTTATCCACAAACTCAAATACTTGGGATTATCTTTATACTGTCACTGATGGCATCAGAGGCATTTAGCACTCCAAGAAATTCTTAGTAACATGACCTTGGAGATAACTGATGTGAATGGTGTGAAATGGTGGTACTCAGAAGAAAACAAAATGGCTTTGTGATAAAATGATAATAAATTGTTACTTTCTTTAGAAAAGCCTTAAACTCAAAATCTGACCTCCAATTCAAACTTTTTGAGGTCCAAAACACTAGAAAAGTTATACCTTTTGTTAGATTTCTTGAAGTATACTGCATAACAACATTATGAACAGCACTAATCATAACACCTTGGTATAGAAATGTGTAGAAAGAGAGACCATTACGTTATGTGTTGGTCTGTGTGCCACATGTTTTTGGTTTGCATTTTCAAAAGGCAGAAGATCATTGTAAGCTATGGGCTCCCGGAGGTAACTGTAGCAGCACAGTCTGCATGATCATGGAAGACAACTAATACAGCCTATTTTTTAACTTGCATTTTACACACTTTTCTTACTGATCTTTGACCTGATTTTTGGGCCCAGATTATTTTTTCTTGCCAGGATATTAGTGTCTGTTAAAGTATAGGAGCTAGTGAATGAAGGGAGGCACTCACTCTAATTATATAAGACTAGATGAGTGAAGCAAACATTTAAAAACATTATTTAACTCCTATATTCAGACAAGTGTTGATGTTTATTGGGGATTTCAACATGCTGTGCTGTTTTTGTGTTTCAGTGTCACTTTCAAAATGGTGACTCAATAGCATATGTTATGCCTCTAACAAAAATGTCATGACATACAGCAATATTCCTAATGGAAAAAATATTCAGATTGAAGACAAAACACTGGGCAGAACCGAGAGGCTCTTACTTTTGTCTTCTAGAATACCAAAATCCCCAGGTTGACAATTTCAAGTTCCCAGCTCCAATGCTTATAAGTTACCATCTGTGCTCAATCCTCCTGTGTATACACTAACAGCATGAAGCAGATTTTCTGTCTTTATTATGTCTGTTTTGGGCTTTAACAATTTGTCACATTGAAAGACAATTTAAAACGTCAGCTTTCATACAGAGGTGTTTGCTTGCAAATGCATTAACAACGCATTCAACCAAACTCCAAATTCCAACAAGGAGCAGATACTTATATCAGGTGCTCATGTGTGGTAACTATGTCCTTTCGCCAACTCTAAACATGTAAATCACTTCAGATTGGCAATCCTTTGGCACTAACATTGCCATAACTTATATAAAAGAGACAATGATAAAACACAAGGTAATACTCCCTTCTTACTCAGTTCTAATTGCAGCATTAAAGGAGTTCTATAGGTATGAAATTGTCCTTCTCCCATTACAATTAAATTAAGAATATATAAAGCAAAGAGTATGATTTTTTAAGTTCATAAAGACATTCAGCTGTCCTGCATTGTGTAAATGCTGCCTTTGTCGGACTCTCAAGTCTTAAATTCGTGGGATGCTGTCCTTGAAATAGTTAAGCCACAACCGATGGAAGTAGACAATAATAATATCAACAGAGAAATATATTCTGCTTGGCAGATATGAATGATTTAAACACTCTTGTGTTTTTTTAGAAATTTCCCTTTACCTCTAGGCCATTTCTTTGATATTTTTTTTTATTTTTATTTTTTGTGGTTTAATACCTATATTGCCATTTGAGATGAAGTTAAATGCAGGAAAACTGATGTGATGATTGGAAGGCAAAAGGACAAGAGGGGTGTAAGAGGCGGGTGCATCACTGTGCGGCATCACGTCAGTACTGACGTTTTAAGTATAAATTTAAATATCAGCAATGGAGTTGTTTTAAAATAACTAGGGAACATATTGAGTGTAGATGGAAGAGCAGGCACAGCAGTAAATGTCAGGGTGAAATATGCATGGAAAAAATTAAAAGAGCTTCCCCCATTCACACTTCTAAAGGGGTCTGTCTGGCATTAATCTGTGAAGTTTCTGAAAGCTGTGTGGTGAGAAGTATGCTCTATGGAAGTGAGACATGGAAGATGTAAGCAGAACACTTCAAAAAGATGGAAAGAATGGAGATGAGAATGTTCAGGTGGATTTGTGGAGTGCCATGGAGTGAAAGGAAGATGAATGCTGAGAAGAAACATACTAAGTTGGTTTGAGGAGATGAAGCAAAAGATATTTGATTGGGGGAAACGTTGTACTAGAATAAACATGGAGGGAATGAGGCAAAAAGGATGACCACAGCAGATGTGGTTGGATGGGGTGTTAGATGATATGAAAAGAATTGGTCTCACCCAAAAGGACGCTCAGGATTGTGGATTGTGGAAGATAATCTTGTCTGTTAAACGATGTACTATAATATGTTGAATTTTTTACTGGTCAGTTTACTTTTTTTATTAAACCTAAATACTATAACTACATATTAAATTTTGCCTTTAGTGTTTTGTTTCCTTGATGAAGAGGAAAGTGTTCCTTGACATATTTAGGCATCCCTGACTTACTTGGATCAGGGATGGAATGCACAGATAATGCCATGACCCCACAGCTGGCTTCTGAAAGTTTTATAAAATAAAAATAAAAAGAGGAATAACCTTGGAGGTCAGTCATCACCCCGAAAGTGGACAGTAGATGTCACGTAGTATATGTGTTCCAAATTTCAGGTCAATAGGTCAAACGGTTTGCAAGCTACAGGTGATTTAAAATCCTGGACAGACAAATGAACAGCCATGGTAGTGTATTATAAAAGAAGATGATACATAAACTTTGCTTTGATATTGGATAATAACTCTACCAAAAAAAACTAACAGCTGCATGAAGGAAAATCTATTAGACTTCATGAAGCTTGACGACTAGAAACCAATAGTTGTCATCTCGTCAGCAGACACTGAAAGATCTTATTAAGTGCATAATGGAGGAGCACATGTGAATAGATGAAACAGTTACCACCACTTCATGTCATCCAGCAGGAAATTTTAAAATGTTTGCAATATATATTACAACAGTACACAGATAAGACATCTTGCCAATGCAAAAAAAAGAAAAATAACAAACCAACAGATGGATATGTGTTAACACACATCTCTGCAAATGCAAAAATCAGAACAAGGCCTTAGGTGGAAGCTGTGAATGACAGCTGATTGCGGCATGGTTATTCTGTATCCAAAATGATAAACTGAGTATTGTGACGACATGCTAAAAAAATTCAGCTAAAAAAAGAAACATAGGCATATATTGACAAGGACAGATATCAATTATAACCGTAGAAACAAACTGAAAAGTTATCACTGGAAGACACAAATGAGAGAGAAAATGGTAAGCACAGAATAATACCAAGCTCTGGTGAGTGGAAAAAGCATGTTGGATTGGCTCGCAAGTATATGTATGTTATGAATTGATTATTTTTTATATGTAGAATAACACCAGGTAGAACTTATGATTATGAGATGTGGAAGGCGACTAAAAAAAAATTCTGGCAGACCCAATTGCCATAGGGTAAGTCAAAAATCCAGGTAGGTTGAACTAATCCGTGGAATGACTGAGGGGAGGTAATTCTTTCATATCATAAAGGTTACCATATGGCAGGATCTCTTGACTTACCTTGAAACAACTTTAGATTCCACACAAGGAGCTAAAATCTACTGCTTAAGGTAAGGAAAATCTGGTTTACTGTCCTCAGTGTGTTGCAACTACAGTAGTCAGCCCATCATCCTTTTCTACGGTACCATTAATAGCAGGCATTGCCACGAGGCACCCAGTGCTGCAAGGACTGTCGCCATCTCCCTGTGAAGCAGGCTCAGAAATAAAAAGAAACATACAGAATATAAAGTATTGTTTACAAATTACTCTGCTGAATGAACATGATTAGCATTTTTTTATGTAGTGCACCCTACACAGTTGCCTAGCTACCATACCAAATACAAAATTCTTGCTCTTGTAATTGTTCTAACATTTAAAAATGAAAAATGCTGGCCCATAAGGAACAATTCTGAAAACAATTAAGAGACTGATTAAAGATTTTGAATGTAATTAATGTCATAATCTGCTCTGCTGATACACAGAAGAATTTCATTACAGCATAATAATATCCTTCAAAGTCCACTATAATTTAACTTGTCAACCATTTCATTGCAAAGGATTTAATGAATGCCTTTTAAGTACAAGTACAAAACCTGCAAGCACAAATAAACAGGAGAACATGTCTAATTATGCCACTAATGAAGTGAATGCTTGTACTGCAAACTCCCTAGACAACAGGCCACCATCTCATTTTTGGTATACTTTGAGGGTGTATGACAATGTCTCTTTTTGTCATATCTGAAAATAAAGAGCTTAATCTATATATATATAAAAGCCAAATACCACTGACTCACTCATCACGAATCTCCCAAACCATGAGGACATGGGACTTGAAATTTGGAATGTAGGTTACCCTTGGCCCATATGTGCTCACTAAGAAACGGTTTTAAAAATTTTGTGATCCAAGCGTGAAATTTCTTATAGTTTGTATGTCTGTCCGCTTTTCATGAGAGAACTATTTAACGGATTTAGATCAGGTTTTTTTCTATAATTTGCTTGATCATTCCGTTGGATTTTGCGACTTTCTCATCGCACTAAGTATCATAGTTCGCTTGCGGTACCGATTTATTAGCGTGAAACCGAGAGAGACTCATTGGGCTGTGGGGCCCTCCTCACTCAAGGGTCTGCCTCAGGGTGTAACCTTAACTTCGCTTAGTTAGCAAATGAGAGAACTACTTAATGGATTTAGATCTTGTTTTTCTATAATTTGCTTGAACATTCCGGTTGATTTTGCAACTTCTCCCATTGCACTAAGAATCATAGTTCACTTGCAGGAGCAATATTCATGCTAATCCGAGACCGAGGCTGTGGGCCGAGGGGAGGGGGAAGAGTGATGTCAGGACTAGAGAGCTGGGCAGGGCCCTCGTCACTGTCCTGTTTCACTAATACGCGGGCGAAGCTGCGGGGGATAGCTAGTGAAATATAAGACAAGGAGCACCTTGTCACCTTGCACTACCAGCAAAATTAAGAAAAGTTTGAGTATAAAACTGAGAGATGTGTAAGATATTCAATCATGTATGGTTACATATATATAGTGAAGCTGTCTAGTCTAAAAGAAATAATGAAGCTTATTATAACACCTTAAATTTGATGTTGTTTAAGCAGTTAAAAACATATTCACACAACTTTCTCAGACCTCAGAATTAGTCCATGTGTAATTTTAATTTTAGAATCTCTGACATCTGTATGATCTCACTGTATCAAAATTGTTCATTGTCACATGAAGATTTATCTTAAATTAACACAATTAAACATTCCAGTTCAGGGTTGTAGGGGCTGGAGCTTATCTCAGCAGCATTGGGGCACACACTGGATGGTTCTGTAATGGTCGAGTTCAGCATTTCAGCCAGTGGTGTGGGGGATCTGTCCAGAACGACCAACATACTGCAAAAACAAGACATACTGAGAGTGGACGTCCACAAATCAAATACCAACAGTCCAAGATTTGACATCTTAGTCCCTCCGTATGAAGAAAAGAACAAAAGCAGCCAAAGTCAAAAGAATAATTATGACAAATTTTGCTTGAAGCCTGAATGATCACAGGACTACATGAAAAGAATTATACAACAGTGTGTCAAAATGAATTTCTTCAGTTTTGTCTAAGAGAGGTAATTAAAAATACTGACTTGATTTCAAAATACTACAAAGTTTACTTGTTGAAATACTTTCTTGTGTAAATTCTTTTCTTATATAGTAACTTCACCAAGCAAGTAAATATTTAACTGTCCAGTTAACCAGCTTTAAAAATAATTTTCTTAGGTGGCCGAGTTGCATAGTTGTTTAGGTTTCTGGGTATTAAGCTCCATTAAGAGAAAAAAATATGCAATCTATTTGTCACCTGTTTTAACTTTTTCACACTGTGCATTGTTCTTAAAACAAAGATTAAATATTTGGATCTTTTAAAGCAAATGCAACTGAAAAGGCAACATAAATGAAGTATATTATCGAAGAATGGTTCTCTTCATGTCATTCAAAGCCTGCTTTAGCATTTAGCATTAGAATGAGCTACAGGCAGCCCTCTGAGTAAGAATGTCCAACTTATGAACAACTCATACTTAAGAATGGACTTCCATAAAGCCTATTATATTAACAACTAGCAAAATACCCGCGCTTCGCAGCGGAGAAGTAGTGTGTTAAAGAGGTTATGAAAAAAAAAAAGGAAACATTTTAAAAATAACGTAACATGATTGTCAATGTAATTGTGTTGTCATTGTTATGAGTGTTGCTGTCTTTTATATATATAATATACACACACACGCACACACATAAACATATATATACATATACATATATATATATATATATATATATCTACATATACACATATCTACATATACATACGTATATACACATATACACATCCACATAAACATATATATACATATACAAATTTACATATCTACATATATATATATATATATATATATATATATATATATATATATATATATATATATATATATATATATATATATATATAGACATACATATATACGTACATACATTCACATATATATATATATATACTGTATATATACATATGTACTTATTGGCTCCTGTATTTAGGATATGGCAGGTTGGATAATGGACGGATGGACATCTGTATGCATAGCCCCATTTGCCCGTTTTCGTTTTTTTTCTTTCTTCAGTAATATTTCAGCAAACCCGGAGCTTGTCAGTTCAAATCCTGGTACTGACACCACTGTGTGACCCTGAGGAAGTCACTTCACCTGCCTGTGCTGCAAAAAACAAAAGTAATGTAACAAATTGTACCTCAGATGTTGTAAGCTGGTGGCATAAAGGCATAAGTAAAATAGATAAATATGTATTATACACATAGGAACTATTCATTTATTTTCAGTTAAGTCATCTGCAGCAAACTTTTATAAATTAGGGTTTCTGATTTTTAGATAGTGCAAACTGTTTCTTCTTCATTGACGTTTTCTCTTGTAGAGCTTTTTTCATTTCATTGAAAATAAAAGCAGCAGCTGCCAAAATATGTAGCTTTCTTATTAATTTTTCAACATTGTGTAAAATAAATGTATAAAGTAACATAAAAGGTTTAAATACTGGTTATCCTTTTACACTAAAATATTACCAATGAGATACAAAAAAAGTAAAATGGATATGTTCTTTTTCTTTAAGGAGATTAAATATCACTGAAGAAAGAAAAAAAAAAATTAAACAGCCAAATGGGGCTATGCATACGAACTTAAAAGGTTTAAATAAAACAGAAATATATATTTTATTTTTACTTGCTTAACTTGTGGAGGGTGTATCCTGTAGCAAAGCCCTAACTTTTTTCGTGAAAGCCCGTTTCAGTCAATAAGTCTTAAAAAAACGTGTAAAGATATTGACAATAAGCTAAGTCATCTGCAGCAAAGTTTTATAAATGAGGGTTTCACCTTTTTAGACAATAAGCTACGCAAACCCAGGAAGACATGGAATCGTTTAAATCAAGTATCATTACATCTTCCTTTCTTAAAAAGAAGTAAGGCAGTACTTATAAGCTTACATATTTATATATAGACATACATATATATATATATCTATATCCGAAGCCGTGCAAGCACACTCTTGAGAATGCAACGTATAGTTGTACAGAAGAAAAGCAATCTTGCCTCAAATGAATGGCAACCTTTTGTAGGTCTATGAACTTAATTTAAACTTTAGGTTTACACGGTGCTTTCTTTCCGAAGTACCTGCACTCATGAATATGTCTGTATGTGTCAGTCGGTCAAATCCACGCGCTTCGCACCGGCGAAGTACCGGTTTTAAATTTTTATTAAGAAGAAAATAAAACGTTTTTAAATTGAGGGAAAATATACTAACAGTTTGTTAAGGATCTGTTTTTTTGTGAAGCTGCCTTTACTCGAGTGATCACTTCGACCTGACTTGGTGGCCAAGTATAAGCGTTACCTGGTAGGTAACCACCCATACAATCAGATTGTGAATCAGACTACGAATGCCGTGAATGTAATTACACACTCACTGCACTTGCTTACGGTAATTGAACCTGGGACGTCAGCGCTAGAGGGGCTTAGCAGCGGTGAAGTATTGCTTTTAAATTTTAATTAAGAACAAAAGAAAACCTCAGAGGTTCGATTCCCGAAAGGGAGTGAAGAGAGTGTCCGGTTACCTACCAGGTAACGCTTATGGTTGGACAGCAAGTGACGTAACATCAGCCACGGTGCCTTCAGTTGTGAGAAGCAGATCATAGAATGATTGAAAATAGTTTTGCATTTACCTTTTTAGTAAAAGGCGAGCTTTTAAGCCTGAGAAATCACCCCGTAAATGCACACGTTTAATTGCACATGTGTTAATATGTATGGTTACACAGTATTAAAAGACAGTGAAGAACGTGATTTACCTTTGTTCCCGCGTTTGATAAAAGGCGAGCTTTTAAGCCTGAGAAATCACCCCGTAAATGCACACGTTTAATTGCACGTGTTAATATGTATGCTTACACAGTATTAAAAGACACTCAAAAATTAACGTCATTTACCTTCGTTCCCGCGTTTGACTCGTGCTGTAAATCTCTTCCTTGTTTTTAGTTCACGTGATTATGTAGGAGGCGTGATGACGCGATACATGACTCCGCCTCCTCCATTAGAGTATATGGACAAAAAATATGTTCCAGTTATGACCATTACGCGTAGAATTTCGAAATGAAACCTGCCTAACTTTTGTAAGTAAGCTGTAAGGAATGAGCCTGCCAAATTTCAGCCTTCCACCTACACGGGAAGTTCGAGAATTAGTGATGAGTGAGTCAGTCAGTCAGTCAATCAGTCAGTCAGTCAGTGAGTCAGTGAGTCAGTGAGGGCTTTGCCTTTTATTAATATGTATAGATTAAATACAATGGTTCGTATTAACAAACGCATGCACTACAGTACTACAGTACTTTGTGATGCTCATGAAAACATTGCGCAGCCTTTGGCTTCTAGCTTCAGCGATTCATTAGCTTGAAAAAGAAAGTCGGATAACATTGCCATTAACACTGTGATGGATGTGTAACTTTATATTTGGCTAAAATATTTCTGTTTTCAGTAAAGTACCCTATGTAGTTACTTTTATTACTACTGTAGTATTATTATTTTTATTATGTACTGTAGTATTATGTTTAAGAGGTGTTTGGAATTGTTTCTTAAGTGTTTTATATTCACAGAAAGGTTATATGTATGTATGTATGTATGTATATATATATATATACTGTTTACTAAGACAAACTTTTGACTAAATGACGTTATCTACAAATCTGATTTAAAGACAGAATTAGGAATGGACTTCATTTGTAACCCTCGGACTGCCTGTATACTCGCCACACCCGGAAGTGCTGGGGGGACGAAGACCAGGGACAGTGCTTCCGGGTGCGCAGCTAGTACTTCCGCCACACCAGGAAGGGCCGGTGGAAGCTCATCGGGAGGCAACTGGAGCACGTCCGGTTGGGGATAAAAGGGGCTGGATGGCTGGAGTTGGGAGTGGAGAAAGACGTAGTCTTGGAGGAGAGGAGTGGAGGCGGTCAGGAGAGGAGAAAGGCATTGTTGAGGGCCTGGAGTTTGGGATGATTAGTGCTGCGGCACTGGGTTGTGTGTGTTCACTATGCTGTACATATTGTAAATAAACGTGTGTTTGGTGATAAAACGATGTCTACCTGTCTGTGTCCAGGCTGTATCCCACAATACAAATACCAAAACTCATCCTCAAGCATTTACTTATATAATGCTATGGTTAATAGACTGTTCAACTTTGATGCTTAAGATAAAAAAAGTGTATAAAGGCTTGCAAAA
Source organism: Erpetoichthys calabaricus (assembly GCF_900747795.2). Lineage (NCBI taxonomy): Eukaryota > Metazoa > Chordata > Cladistia > Polypteriformes > Polypteridae > Erpetoichthys > Erpetoichthys calabaricus. The sequence continues at coordinate 62,291,316 of NC_041396.2, forward strand.
TATATAAGAAAAGAGACTAAGACCTTTTTTAGTTAGTATACTATTAAATTAGCTACATAGTAATGTTTGACATGAATAACATGAGCATTGATAAGATTCAGCTGTTCAGCTCTTAACATGATGCTACTATTGCTTTTTTCTGTACTTTTTAAGTTCTCCTGACATGAAACCTGCCGTGAATTTCTTCCTCCATCTGAGGATTCTTCGGGTTCTCTTTCCTTCTGAAACTTGCCACCTACAAAGGCTCGTCTACTCCTCAGGCTCTAGCTACCCGTCATGCTCACTGATTATGTAGTTGCTCAAGGCAAACTATCTGATACAAAGCTTGCTGTGTGACATTGATTTGAATTGTTCTGGGTGAAAGTTTTCATGCATTTTAACTCCTAATGTGTGAAATGTCTGATTTCTCTGCAAATAGATTTAAATAGGTTTAGATTAAATAAATTATAATTTGTTATTATCTAAATGAAAACTCGTGTTTACTGACACGAGCAATCACCACGGGGCTGGGGGATATTGCTGTCTTTCGCAGGTCCTGTAGGAAAATGGGCAAACATTCTCATTCATCCTTTCAGTGTTGGAAAACTGGGAGCAGAACATGAGCTGTGATCTCATCAATGTGCAGCCTACCATTTTTAAGGTTTCCAGGGATAAGAATTGTGAAGTGTATGTGAACTCTAAAACAAAGTTAATAAGCTAAAGTAAGGCCACTTCATTTTGTTCACCAATATAAAGAACCCAGTAGGCTAATATAATGACTTTTATGGACAGTTTCATGCTAAAACAATTAGGTGTCTATTAGCCTATCAATTATTTAAATGGAGATCACCCGTCTGTAATATAATTGCATCTTATCTATAAGGTCCAGCTTGTGGTGAGTCAGTATCATGGCCTAAACTACACTAAGAAGACAAAAACAAGACTCTATGAATAACTCTGAAAAGGTGATTGAAAAGCACAAGACAAGGGACGGAGACAAGAAAATACGCAAGTCACTGAATGTCCCTTTGGGGCCAGTGACTACAATCATTAAGAAATAAAAAGATTATGGGTCAGATGTAAATCCGTTTGGTGAAGTCTCTCTACAAAAGCCAAGTAACTGTGCAAGAAGTCAATGAGTTAGGGAGGCCACCAAGAGAACAATGAGAACTCTGAAGGAGTTACAAGCTACATTGGATTAGACTGGAGAGACGGTGAAGATGACATATGTTGTTGAAGTGCTTCACTTTATTTGAGAAAGGCAAAGGGAAAGCCACGGTTGAAAATAAAGGACATGACATCTTGTCAGAAGCCATATTGGAGACTCTGAATTCAGATGGTAGTTGAGCTTCTTGGCCATCAGAATAAACATCTTGTTTGGCATAAGCCAGACACTGCACATTATTAAAAACATGCCATGTCCACAGTGAAGCATGGTGCTGGTAGCATCATGATGTAAGGGTACTTTCTCTTTAGCGAGCCTCTTGCAGACTTGAGAGGGTAGAGTGTAAAATGAATGCAGCAACATACAGTCTGCAAGAAATCTGTGTATTGGTAGAAGATTTGCCTTCCAGTAAGATAACAACCCCAGGCATTAATCCAAAGCTACACAGTAATGGCTTAAAACAGGGTTTATATCCTGGAGAGTCAGAGTCCAAATTTCAGTTCAACTGAGAATTCGTGGCTGGATTTAAAAAATGCTGTTCACTCACGACATGCAACCTGACACAGCTTAAGCAGCTTTACATAATTGGACAATGTCAGTATCCAGATGTGCAAAGCTGATAGAGATCTGTGCACACAGACCCAAAGCTGTCATGGCTGCCAAAGGTACATCTACTAAGTACTGACTTGAAGGGCATAAATAGTTAGTAGGTCAATTATTTTGTGTTTTATTTTTGAAGTTAATTTAGACTACTGTGTAATGATATGTTTTAACTTTAACATTAAAGAGCCTTTTTCTGTTAATCAGCGTAAAAAAGCCAAATGAAATCCACTGTGATTCAATGTTGAATAATAATTACATCTGAAAATGTCCAAGGGGTGGCTACTTTTATAAGCACTGCATCTATCTTTCTCATTATCAGTGAGAAAATTTCTTTCTATGTATCATTTCAATTTTTTTTAAATTTTTGTATTTTCATTTTTTAATGCTCTTTCCTCAGCTGAAAACACTTTGTTGTTGATTCTTATATGTCTTGGTTCTTTGGCTGTTTCTATTTTTTACGTGGGACGTTCAAAAGGTTTCTGCACTTTTTATTAAATCTGGCACACGCTTTACTCAACTTAAGGTTGTCATGAATCAGGGCATAGGCAGATCCAACGCTCACATTCAGCTCTCCTGCAGCCTTTTCAACTCTTATTCTTCTGTTTTCGCAAATCAGTTCCAGGGTTCTTTCTTCATTCCTTGTGGTCGTGGCTATAGCTGGTTGTCCGGAGCGATCTGCACCCGTCACACTACTACAGCCATTTTCAAACATTTCAATCCATTCATAGACGACTCCACGAGAGAGAACTTTATCCTCATAATGAGCACACATGCGGAGATGAATTTGTGCTCCCTCCCGGCACACCTTCTGCCCACAAAAAGAGTATGACAGAACACTGTTCCTCTTTGGTGCAATTATACATTTCGCAGCCATCTTCACCACAGGGTGGAAACTCTTATACTAAACTGCCAGGGCAGTCAGCATGCCAGACAGAACAAGTCACATGACCTTCTCAGACACGACCAATTACTACTCCTACCGCCTTCACCATTTCCAACGAAAATGTAAAAGTGCAGAATTGTTTTGCACGTCCCTCGTATATTCTAGTCATCATAATTTCCACTGTGCTTTTTTTAAAATAACAGAAAGACTTACTAAAAGGAACTTAGTTCTTGACCAATTCAATTCAAAATATCAATAAAATATTCTGACCCCTTGATTACTGCTTAGCAACTTTGAGGTTTGTTGTGCCCCATAAATGTGTTTGTCCTTTAGTGCATTGACCACTGCAATCATCTGACTACACTATTTGCTTGCACTTAAAGATCTCTGTGGTTTAAGTGTCTAATCTGTCTCTATCCTGGTGCTATTTGATTGAAATAGACTCAGTAGAAATTGTTATCCATGTAATAGAGATAACAGCAAATGCAGCAGCGGTAATGTGATGGATAGGATTTGACAAGCAAGTGAGCCTTTTGTGAAAATTAAGGAGCTAAAACCATGAGCAGAACAGGCCTCTAGTTCACCATGTTTTATTTCTTTCTGGTTTTTTTTTCTTGAATCTAACAGAAGAAGTTTGCCCATACTCAAATATAAAATAGCATCTGTGACATCAAAAACAGATATGTATGTAAGGGTTAGGACAAGTATATTCCTTGTACAAATTCCAGCTTTTCTGCCACCTGTGAAGTAACATTTCTCATTCCAAGAGTCAATTTCCATTGCCATGATTAACTTTGCTGCACACAAATGCTTCCATCATGTCAGGGTTACTGCACTGTGAGGAGGCGTTCTTTCTGAAGTTTTTCTAGGTGGAATACGTATGGTGTAATTATGGTCTCTGTTGTTTTATCTTTAGGAAATTCTGAGTCACAGACTTAAATAAATTACAGTGATGGCATGTCATAGTTTAAAAACCAGTATAATAAACAGCCTGAAATGTCAGATAAAAGGTCTGTCTGAATGGAACTAAAAACAGTCAGGTAGCCATGCTGCCATATATTGGGGTAACACAAAGGATGTCACAAAGATGTACATAATATCATGCTCTTATTTGTACAGTGGAAAATCATAGGCTATGTTTCGTTCCAAAGTTTACTTGGTGTCCCCACCCCATGCAGGACATTGTGTGTGTCCAGTATGTACACAGTTGATCCAATCTCCACCATTGTATATGGTTCCTTATGCAATGTAGTTGTTGTCAGCAACCCAGGCAACACCAGTTGGTGCCCCTAACCCAGGCAGTGACAGGAACCCCTGCTAATATAAAATAAAGATGAGATGATCAGTTCATGAGGGTTGAGGAAGTGGGCTTGTACTGACTGTGTGCTATTTAAGGAAACAATTCATTATGTTTTAAAAGAGGATCATCTTACAAATGTCCAATACCATCTCCATTATGTATATTTTTAAGGAAACAAATGCAGCCTTCCACATGCAGCTAAACTGTAGTTTGAGTGGACTCTTGTTAAGAATACAGATCTTTTGAACTTGTGCATTACTTCCACCTTACACTGAATGACACCTTCTGAATAGTTTAGCAAATGATATGGTAAGAAACAGCAGGGATCAATATGTTGTGCCATTAATTTTCTGAAGCTTCTCCTCTAGTACAAGAAGGTATAACTTGTCATGATTTGAATGGTGGAAGCAGACCCAGATAAGGCATCAGTTCATCACAGAGTCAGTCAGTCATCGTCCAACCTGATATATCCTAACACAGGGTCACGGGGGTCTGCTGGAGCCAATCCCACTGGAACAAATCCTGGGCAGGGCACCAGCCCACCACAGGGCACACACACACACTTGGGACAATTTAGGATCGCCAATGCACCTAACCTGCATGTCTTTGGACTGTGGGAGGAAACCCACTCAGACACGGGGAGAACATGCAAACTCCACGCAGGGAGGACCCAGGAATCGAACCGTGCTGTGCTTTCATCAATGAGTGCACTTAGTAAATACGCCCACTCACACGGGACCATGGCACATGTGCCAGCTGGCAAAACTGCTTGTGCATAATTTGCTAGACAAATAAGGGGGGGGGGCATCTCACGACATTTTACAGTATTTCATAGTTTAATATATAAACAACCTCATATTTCTATCAAGTATTGTAAAACGAAAGCCTGCTTCTTTAAATAGGTAACATCGATCATTAACAGTACATTAAACTTGACTTTTACTAAGACTATTATTTAAAAACAATATAAATTTGATATAATGTAATTGTTATGATACAGTACATTGCATGTCAATGTAAGCCTGCTTTTTATTTTTGCAAAAGCAGCAAAGGAAGAAACTATAAAAAAAAACACAACTCACCACACTGCTTTGACAAATAATCTATTTTTGAAATGACACTTTGAGAACATTGCTTCAAAGATTTAACCATGTGATTTATGAGTAAAGAAATGAAAGGAACTTTTATATTGTTTTCCCCCTATTCCCTCTTGTGTTTCACCTTCTAAGAGGCAGTGATGACAGGAAGTTTTAATGATACCCTAGGGAAGAAAATGGGAAGACAGAAAGGAATTCAAGCAGCTGTTTCAGGACTTTAAGTTGATGAAATATCAATGATGGCAGATTGCATTTTGTTAGAGTTTATATTTCTGCAGTTCACCTTGTGCTAAAAGTAATGTGCCTTTCTTTGAAATACAATTGACTGTAAATTCACCTGTAAAAAAATATAATCCAGATGTTTCAGTGAGTCCAAATAATAGTAATTACTTGCAAAATAAATTAAAAAGGAGGTACATTCATTAACATATAAATTGAAGGCGCTATATCTCTAATGAAGGATTTCAATTTTCTGAAACCACTTTTTTAATTATATTTTATCGCGGCAACTCTAGTTGCAATACAAGGACCGATAACACTTTAGTTTAGGTGCTGCAAAAATGCATCTATTACTCATTTACCATTATGTAACAAGACATTAACAAAGACTTCTTTTGGTCTTCGTAACACTTCATAAAACATCAGTAAAGTGCTTCTTCATCTCTGCCTTCTAACAAAACTTCACTTTGGAGTGGTCCGAGGTGGCTTAACTGAGACACATTTCTCTTGATATTACATATTCAGTATGTATCCTTCATATTAACAAGTAATTTTAAAATCATGTCAATTTGCCACACTGTACATAAACAAATAACCTATCTACTCATATTTTATATGTGGAATGAAAATAAGCCTTTGTTAAGGTCTTGTTACATAAAAATAAATGAGTAACAGAGGCATTTTTGCTTTAAACTAAAGTGTTACCCAGGGACCAATCCTGAATAGAATGCCAGTCCATTATAAGACTCAACTGGAATACTCAAAGAAAGGCATTGCAGTCATGGGATAAACATGAGGAGACCATGCCAGAGAATTTGAACCAAGGTCGCAACAGAGGTAACAGCTCTACTCAGCACAATTGTCAATGTTTAAATAACTCGTACAGAGTAAAAGTAATCCTTAGAAGTGTATACATTTAACCATTGTTTCTGTCCATGCTCTTTAGGCGTTTATTTAACACTGGCTGTTTTGCCAAGTAACAATTGTGTAGTGACACTTGACATTCTGTATATATTCCTTTCCATGCAGGAGAAATAAACCACACGAGCAAGTGGTTATAACAATCCAAAAGAAGGTTTTATTGTTCTTCTGCATTAATTGAACCCGTACAGAAAGGCAAACCCTAGTTAAGTACCCACAAAAAATTAGTTTGCAAACTTCTTTTCCTCTATTACATTAAGAACTTCCTTAACAATTTCCACCTCCCAGTATCCCTGTGGCTACTTTATTTGAGAGTGGTAGATGTGGCTCCTCTCCACAGCACACTGAATAACCCTATTTGCATGGATTTTAGGACATACTGCCCCGGAGACAGTTTTCCAGAATTTTACAATATAATGTAATATTCATATCTCTTCAAAGACTTGTCTGCAAAAAAAGGCAAAGTTTTTCAGCACAGTAGTGTATAGAAGTGAGTCCAAAACAGAACTCCTCAACAGAGTAAGGGAATGGGGATTTATAGGGAGGTCTAAGGAAGTGATGTTGTCCTCGGGGCCAGGACAGGAAATGATGTCATCCTTGGGGCCGGGGTGGAAGTGATGTTTTCGTAGTCAAGCAGAATTTCCTGTGTCTGGTCTGCAGGGACAAAATAAGAGGGTTGCGTGCACCCTGCCACCCCCCAGCCAGGCATGGAATTCCCTTCTTTTGGTCTCTGTGACTGGCTCCCATGCCATTTATTCTTATTTATTTATTAATGCTTTTATTGAAAGTGAGTAACAAATTAAGTCAATGCAACCGAATTTGAATGACTGGTAGACTCAATGATATATTCTTAAGATGCCTGCTGTAACTCATTAACAAGAAGAGAGCACAACAATATTAATAGTTAATTATCCCTTATAAAAGCAACATGATAGAGTAGTGGTTAATGCCGCTACCTCACAGCTCCAGAAACCTGGATTCAAATCCTGAGATGACGAATGCCTGTGTGAAATTGCACATTCTTGGCACATTTATTTCAGTGTTATTCTTGTACTATCACATTCAATAGAATTAATATTATGTCATTAAACTGGCCTTGAAGATAAAGTCACGAATACTGCATACTCAAAGTGCAATGAAGTCATGTCCAGTTTCCATTCAGATTGTCAAAGAGCAGGTGAAATCTGAGTGACCTCAAAGAAGAAACACATATAAGTGAAAGTTTGAGATTAGGACTAGGAGTTAAAAACATCTTTTTTGGAGCAGGCACGGGCCAGAATACTATGAGACAGTCAGAAAATACAATCACCACAACCAAACAAATTAGACAAAAAAAGCAAAATGCACAGCAAGGAGTCCTAATAGCCTGTCCCTGTCTAAATTGCTGAGCAAATGTTATTTTTTTTACTGAAAACTTGGATGTTACAAATAGTTTGAAGATATCTTAAATGATCTTAAAGTTATTATATGATGTATAATGACTTTGGTACCACACAAGATCAGCAACAATTTTGTTGCCATAATCAATAGGGGACCTTTGGGCAGATCTGACTATAACCTGATTCATTTTGTTCCCAGCTACAAGTCTGTTATTAGACAGCAAACGGTTACCACCAGGATAGTAAGTGGAGCCTGGAGGCTTCCAAATGAAAGATTGGGAAATGATGTACGAGTCATATGGGGGTGATATTGAGGGACTTTGTCTCTGTATCAGAGACCATATTATCTTCCGTGTTGACACAGTGGTACCCTCAATGACAGTTAGTGCTTTTCAAACACCAATATCTGGATTACTAAGGAGCTAAATGTCCTCCTGATTAGAAAAAGAGAGCATTCATATCTGGGGAATAAGGGGCTCTGAAGGATGAATAACAAGTGCTTGAGAAAAAGCTGATTGAAGGAAAGGAAGCTTACAAAGCTAGAATACAAATTCACTGAGAATAACATGAAGGATGTCTGGAATGGAATGGACATAATTACAGGACTCAGACAATTCAGGGCTCATGTGCTGGAAGAGGAAAAGCTAACCCACTGGACCAATATTTTAATATATTTTCCCTTCCACTGCCACCATCTTCGATTGACCAGTCTCCACACAGCACCCCTAATGCATCCACAACTCCTTTCACATAAACTGGAATGGCCAATGACAAGTTGGATGACCAAGCAAGGAGACTACTGCGGAAGTTACACATAGGAAAAGCTGTGGGACCAGATGGGACAAACTGGAGTTGGTCTTTGAGTTCTTAAGGCTTTTGCAGACCAATTTTGTGTACCCTCTGTCACCTGTTCAATCTCCTTAAGGCTCCAGAAAGTGCTGCCTCTGTAGAAATCATCCGGTATTGTTCCTGTTCCAAAGAAGGCAGGCGCCTCTCCACCTAATAACTACTGACCAGAGGCACTTACTACTCACATTGTGAAGACCTTTGACAGATTGGTCCTGGACTATATGAGTTCTTTTACGGTAGATGACGTAGACCAACTGCTGTTTCCCTGTTGGCCAAAGATTGTTGTGGACGATGCAGTTATCTATCTGCTCCACAAAGCTTATTCTTACCTGGACAAAGCTGGCAGCACTGTAAGGATTATGTTTTTTGATTTCTCCAGTGAATTCAGTACCATCCAGCCACTTCTGTTAAGGGGTGAGCACAGAAATATGCTGGTGGATAAGCCTAGGGTGTCCTGGATGTTGAACGATCTGTCAGGCAGACCACAGTTTGTGAGGCTCAAGGACTGCGTTTCTGATATGAATGTGAACAACATAGGAACAGTCCTGTCTCCTTTTCTCTTCACTCTGTACACTTCTGATTTTAAATAAAACTCGAAGTCATGTCACTTGCAGAAATTCTCTGATAATTTGCACTTATGGGGTATATTGATAAAAGGAATGAGAGAGAATATAGGAGTCAGGTGGAGAACTTTGTTTCTTAGTGCATAGAGAATTGTCCACATCTTAATATCAGCAAAACCAAACAAACTGATTATTGATTTTTGTCATAACAAAGAGCCTCTATGTCTCATCACTATTTATGGAATGGATGTTGACAGGCCCAGTCATACAAGTATTTGGGGGTCCACATTAATGACAGGTTAGACTGGTGTCGGAACACAAAGAAACTATATACGAATGGGCAGTGCAGACTCTTTTTTCTTAGGAGACTGCTTTGCTTTAATGGTTGGAATGACATCCTTCACGTCTTTTATAACTCTGTGATGGCCACTGGGATTTTCTATGCTGTGATGTGCTGGGCTTGTAACAACACTTCAAGCGAGGCCCAATTATGGAACACATTCTGGACCCCGTGGAGGTCGTGGCAAAGGACTGAATGAAAACAAAACTGAGTGCCATTATGAACAATGCTGGAGATCCTCTGATACACTAGCACTGCATTCAGCAAAAGTGGGTCAAGAAATGCGACTGGGGCTCCATTATACCAACAGCAGAAAGTTTGCACAATGCCTCACTGTGACTGTGACAGCCATGTCAGATGTGTTTCTTTCTTTTTAATTCTTTTTTCTTCTTTTTTAGTCATGTTGGTGTGTGTTAAGACTAAAGTGTGTGTGTCTATATAAGTGTTTATTTATCTATCTATCTTGTTATTTTTTGTAGAGCTTTTGTAAAAAGCCAAATTTCCTCCTGGGTACAAAAAACATTTGTTCGTTCTATCTATCTATTAGTGGCGGCTCGCGTATAGGCACTATGGAACTATAGTACCCCCTATTTCCACTTGATATTATCGATAACATTTAATATAATGAGTGCTTTTTTCTTTAATTCTTTCTTTATACTTGTACAATATATAATCCTTAAGGTTAATATCAGCAGCCATCCCCCAGTTTATGAAAAAGATACAAAAATCTTTGTATGGAACTGTGCGCTTCACAGTTCCAGCGGCGTGGTGTTTGGCTGTTGTGCGCATGCGCACATAGGAAGCAGCACGCGAGGCTGCGAGGGAGAGAGAGCACCGTCGCTCCCGCAGTGCAGACCCCTGCTTTCAATGGAGAAAAATTTCCTCAGTTGTCATCCAGAGATCAAGGAGAAAATTATTGATCTTTTCGCGCAAATTAAAACAAGAAGAATGGATTTCATTTTTAAATGAATATATCAAGCTTGAACTGTAACAATTTAGGATATAGTAAGTAAGAAATGTTTGATTTTGTTCTTTTAGGAGTTTATCAAGTTTATGAATAAATTTTCTTTTTATACATGTTTGTTTCCTTTTACACAATTTTAAAACAAAGGCTAAAAATTTTCTAGAGCAGCACCCCCATTAATTTTAGCTACAAGCTGCCACTGCTATCTATCTATCTATCTATCTATCTATCTATCTATCTATCTATCTATCTATCTATCTATCTATCTATCTATCTATCTATCTATCTATCTAATATTGTTGTGGTCAAGAAAAGTGCCAAAACCAAAACTCATAACATAAACAACTACAAGTGTGATTCACCATTTCATCAATGAAGAGAATTAAAATGAAAATCAGAATCATTTAATGCCTTTTTAGGCAGAATACAATAATTGATTTAAATATAATAACCATAAACACAGTTAATTCTGAATCACCCATTTAGGATTTGACACACATGAACCAAAACATTATAAGTTCAGAGGGCTGGACAATGCAGATGGACCAAATCCTGACTTCATATCTTTTATGAAGAGCAGTCAACAAGTCTCTAGATATCAGAAAAAAATCCAATTCACATTGTGTGAAATAATTCATTCAGTGTAAGACATAATTGAAAGTAGAAACACTGAAGCACCAAATGTTTTGACATACAAAACTGCCAACAGATTCACACTGAATTAAAGATGCTGAAATTTGTTTTTATCGTAAACGACAGGAAGATAACAGTAAAGTGTTAGGTGCCCTTTATTCTGTACTTCTTTTTTACTTGGTGATTGTAATACAAGGATTTTCTCTCAGATTACAGGTTATCTATAATAATACATCCTTATTTTTGCAGGTGGAAGATATATACTTTTGTTAAATAAAGTGCAAACATCTGAGGAAATGTTTCTTTTAATGAAATTTTGCAGAAGAAAGTTAGTTAAACACGCTGCTAGGCATTGTACCAGAAAATCCTGAGCAAATTCTGCAATAAGGTTTCTGTTAACAATATGCTATAAAGCTAACAGCAGCCTATGGCTGATTTATAAGTGTACTTAATTATGTATTTCCCACATTACCTTAAAATAGTATAACAGTGAAGTAACATTTCTCAAACTTAGTTGCCTTAGATAAACAACAACTAATCTTCTTCCTTAGAAGACTGGCATCCTTCAACATCTGCAATAAGATGCTGCAGATATTCTATCAGATGGTTGTGGCGAGAGCCCTCGTCTACGCGGTGGTGTGCTGGGGAGGCAGCATTAAGAAGAAGGACGCCTCACGCCTGGACAAACTGGTGAGGAAGGCAGCCAGGCTCTATTGTAGGCACGGAGCTGAACAGTAATTCTTTTTTCTTCTTTTTTAGTCTTGTTGGTGTGTGTTAACACTAAACTGTGTGTGTCTATATAAGTGTTTATTTATCTATCTATCTATCTATCTTGTTATTTTTTGTAGAGCTTTTGTAAAAAGCCAAATTTCCCCCTGGGGACAAAAAAATGTTCTATCTATCTATCTATCTATCTATCTATCTATCTATCTATCTATCTATCTATCTATCTATCTATCTATCTATCTATCTATCTATCTATCTATCTATCTATCTATCTATCTATCTATACTATAGTCACAAAGATTGCTGGTATTTCTGGTCTTTTTGTCAGGTAAATCTGTATGGATGGCATGTGTTACATTTTTTTTCCTTGTGTTTATGGTGACTATTGTTAAGTGAAACAATTGGTGCAAACTTAAATTTGCTGTGAAACTCTTAGTTTGCAAAATATTTCATAAAATAAATTTCACCTCCATTGCCACTGACACAAGAAGAAAGGTGTTAAGTCCTCTGCAAGCAATTTTACGCATTGATTCCACCTGCGTCCGTTTTCTCTAGCACTTGTTATTCATTTAGAAATCTCTGGTGGAAAGCAAGACCACCCCAACGATCATGTATAGACATTTTTTTCTGGTAGTGCACTACCACTTGGCAATTATGGTGACAATCTTAGTGACTGTAATTCTAAAGATGAATCTGAGACAGAAAGGAAACTAGAAGCTCCATAGTTCTTGCAAAGTGCATACCCTTAACCTCTACCGCAGGAATCAAGAATGGATGGCTGCTAGGTAACATTGCATAAGGAGCTGCATTCTGTGTAGTGACATTTTACTGTGAACAAAACACAGTCATGTGCATGATAGTGTGTTCTATAGGGAAATAAACATAATGTCACATTTTTTTCAAATTGCACTGCACTCCTGCAGAGAGATAGAGACATAAATAGAGTTGATTTCACCAGTGTGCAACAGATGACATGCATTATGCAGCTGTGTGATATAGTGGGTCCACAACTCGAAAAGAATGGCCAGTTTTTAAATAAATACTCGCCGCACTCACGGCTTAAAGAGGGGGTGTGCTAGTGTGGCTGGAGCGGTTCTTGTACGCGATGTGGCACGGGTGTTTCCTCACTTTAGTGTACAAGTGAGGAATCGTTCATATCCGTAATTGATGCTGGGAACTGCTAATCGCCATACCTGTGCCATGTCCCCTTTATAAATAGGAGGAGTGCGAGTGCGGAGGAGAGATCGAAAAAGAGAGCGGAGGTTAGAAGAATGAGAGAAGAAGGCAGGAGGCAAAGGAGCCAGTGCAGGAGTGAAAGAGCGAAACTTGCAGTAGTAATGGCAGGCAGCTGGGAAGTGAGTCCTAGCGGAGTTTTTGGCTGGCATTTTGGATTTGGGTCACACCTGCTGAGTTTTTCAGGGGAGCTGGAGTGACCAGGATTGAGGACATCTAGCCACGGAAGACAGTGGGAGTCAGTGTGGCTTGGGAGAGTGAGCCCCAGCGTGAGTGCGCTGGTCGCTGGGGAGCCCAAGTCTCAGTCTGGAGGAAGCTGTACGAAGCCAGGGGTCGGAAAACTACCAGACCAGCGGAGAAGACAGCTGCACCTGCAGGTAGGGCTGCCTCCCCTGTTGCAGGGCCCGGATGGAAGAAGTAGGGGAGCCGCCAGCTAAAAGAAGGCACCGGGCTTTTAAAGGGGAACTGCTTCCAGCCATTGTTGTTTTTAACCTCGTTTTATCTGGATTTGTTTTTGAATTATTTTTAACTTCCACATTACACCTGATTTTATGGATTATTTATTTATTTATTGAACCGTTTTGAATCACTGCACTTTGGACACTGTTTTGATTTTGTTTTAAATAGAAGCACTTTTGCACCTTTTAGCACTATCCCCTTGCTTCGTTTGGTGTCCTCACTGTCCAGCTCATGCCATTACATTACCGACGGTGTTGGGTTCGAAAGGCTGCCTGAAGAGAAGTGGGGGCATGGTGCCAAACCTGCATCGGCTGCATGAAAGAACACAAGTGTGAACAAGGATTTAGGGAGCCATATTCTTTGTTGCTTCCCCACCAAAAAAAATTCAACTCTCCAAAAAAATCTTTTTATTGAGTTGTGAAATTACTGGCAAAAATAAATTGTAATTTGTAATGTTTCATGAAACTGCATAGAAATCAAAACTTGTCTCTTTTCCTCCTCACTAGTGGCATCTTTACCTGACTGATGATGATCCTCATGCACATGGTAACAATGCCTCCGAAGTTCAGTTAAGTATGGAGGAGAGAGAAGAGTGTTGGGTTATACCCACAGATGGCATACTGGTGAGCCAAACTACCTGATGGGTAGAAAGCAGGAAAGGGGATCAGGGTCCTGCACTTGTCATACCTCCTCCGAAATACATATAGAGGCAAGTGCAAAGAAGACATGATATACAGAGATTTTAACTGAGAAATGACCGATTCAATATCTCCTTTGTCTTGTGTAATTGTCGCTGTATAGTTATGATTTGAAAAAAATAAACTACAAATGAACTGTAGATCATTCTGCACAGTTATCCTCGTTGTAAAATTCTAAACTATTCCAGAAAATGAGAAGCATAACAAAAAACTGAATATCAAAAAACTATTTCCCATTAATTTAAAAGGGAAAGTAATGCATATCAGCAAATCTCTAGCCAATTTCTCAATTAGTAATAAATCACTCTTAAACACTTACTGTATATAACCATTACCTCTTGGTTTCTCCATGACATTAAACAAGTTGATTCACCAATTACTTGATTAAGAAACTGCCAATGAGATCATTAATGGGAATATGTCTGCATATTAGGTCATCAAAGGAGAGAGAAAGCAGATTTTCACCACTCAAATGTGAAGGGAATGTCATGTTCCAGGCTGACCAGCATGGTGGACTTGTTTCACAGCAAAATGTAGTCAGCAAACTGATGTGAGAAAAGGACTACCTTTGTAAGTTGTTTCACCTTTTTCTGCTTTTATTTTGAGCCATTGTTCAAAATTACAGATGTCTGGTGATAAATGCAGCCAGAACACAAGCTCATTCATAGCAAAGCAAAGAAAAACATAAGACTAGCAGGAGGCATAAAGAAAAGAGAAGTCAGATATAGAAGGATAACTGTACCAAGGATTGTAGGGTATTACATGGCTACAATTGCTGAGTATTTAGTTCTAAATATAATAGTGTAAGCGGTTTGATATTTTGTTGCAAATGTTGCAAAGGGGTGGAGAAAGAAACAGCCATTCATTCTCTAAACTCCACTGAGAAGAGATCTGCACATCTGAGCAGAACTAATATTGCACTGTTCAGAATAGGTTTTCATGTTAAACTTTCCTCCACTCCATTCCTACACCTCCCTTCACTAGATGCTTTTGCTTCCTTTTAAATCAAAAAATATTCATAACATGAACTACAACTTACATCATCTTTGGCAGTCTGTCAATGGCCTTTTGTGCCAGTTGGTTGATTTGGGCAGCACTTAGTTATTTTCTTTTTTTTATCATGATGGATCACTTCATTGTCTACTTGCTAACTTATGCAGATTTTCTTGTGTTCATCCATGTGTTGGTTGTAACATCATGCAGTGCAACTCACCGGTTCTTCACTGTTTCATTCAGCCTAAAAATGCACAAAATATTTTTTTCTTTTTGCAAAAGTTAAATATATTTTTTTATGTATCTGGCTTTGTGGAGGTCTGGTGAAGGGGCTTTTGGGTCTGTAGGCCTAACTGCCTCCAGCGGGCCACGTGGGCATCCTTTACACCACTGAAATGGCACAGTACCGCCAATATGCCTGGTGCCACACTAAATGTTGTTCACAATGCAGAAACTGTCAATACTCATGACGGCGGAAATGTGGAAGTAACTAAGCCTTGTGCTGTGGTAGCTTACAATAACACAATGGACACATCGATAGTGCGGATCAGGCACTGACATTCTACCAAGTCACGAGCAAGCAATAGGATAAATTTTATAAGAAAAGTTCACACACTTGTACTGTCCGATGGCCACAACGTGCTGTGCTCTGGTGACTGTTTCACAACATATCACATGATAGACTTGTACTAAAACTGCATCGGTACAGCAGTGGACACTAGAAATACCTTTACTATGGTGTTTATGTTGACGTTGTGGTATTGACATGTTTTTGTTACATATTAGAACATTTTTTCTTGTTGAAAAAAATTCAATGATTTTGACTCATTTATCCAGTGATAAACATAATGCTAAGGAGGTTAAGGATGTAAAGATTGCTGTAAACACTCATGTGCCATCTACTGTTACAGTAGATGGTCCAAACAAAATGGCAGGCTTGCTCATATTGAATGATGTCAGTAGTCTGTGCTTTTCAAATTAAGTATTCATTACTCCATTTATTTTCCAATCTGTTTGTCCAGTTTGGGATCATGGTGAGCTAATTCTTTGTAATGCACCTTGAGTAAACAGAAAGGTGAATTATTATATATCACCATCATAGAGTTTCAGGAAAAATAACTGGGAACAGGGCAGTCAACAGTTTTATTTATGTAAAAATTAAACATAGATTAATGATATGACACCAAAATAAATATCGATGCATTGATGTACATATCCTCCATATATTGCAACATTTCCCATTTTACAATAAATACTAAACTACAAAAAACAAAAACACACACTACCACACAAATCTGGCAACAGCAAGTGGTTAAAAATTGGGTAATACTGTAGACCTTAAAATGTTCTGAGAGAAAAACACTGTAGACAAATTGATAGAAGACATGAATGAGAGTGTTCTCTTGAAAGGAATGTCTTACAAAGTCTGCTCCCCAATCGTACAACCTTGTGCTCACCTGGTTAAACCTGATGGGTTAGGTAGCATGACCAATTGACTTTTTCACTTTCCTTGCACCTCACGCTGTGATGTCCTATTTAATAATAATCTTTGCATTTATATAGCACTTTTCTCACTACTCAAAGCCCTCAGCAATTGCAGGTTAAGGGCCTTGCTCAAGGGCCCAACAGATCAGAGTCCCTATTGGCATTTACAGGATTTGAACCGGCAACCTTCCAAGTGCGAGTGCAGATCCCTAGCCTCAGAGCCACCACTCCACCACAAGACTTCTTGATGTTGCTGTTTATAAATACTTTTAAATATTATCTTTTTAATTCTGTTTTTCTGTCTTTGTATGCTTGTAACTTTATGATTTTCATTGGTATCTTGTTTCTATCTTTCTTGCTTGTGCTCTGCCCTGTCTCTTATATGTAGAACCCAAGGAGGGGGGTCCACATAACTCTGCATCTGGGGTTCAGGCCCAACAGTACTTAAGCCGAAGCTTTAAGATGTTTCACCAGGTTTAGCACAGTACATTGTGGTTTGTTTTTAATTCATGATGTTTTTTTGTTAAAATTTGGATTTTCTGGCATTTGAAGCTGCATTTCTGTAAGATACTGTAAGGTTTTGTAAAGTACATTTCTTTAAGGTTCTTTTTTTGGTTGGTGTTTATTGAACTTGTCTGCTTTACTTTTTGCCTTTTAGGGAAAACCTAATTTCTGCTCCTTTTGCCTTGCTTTCTGCTTTTTGTGATCTTGAAGAATCTTCTTAATACAAATGTAAATATGAAGGAATTTACCTTGTTTCATGTTGAATCAGAAATTTCATGATTTTCATTTTCTCCATTTTTATGAAAATTTTGAGACTTTTAATATTTAAGAGGCTTAGCCCCTTTTTGCGCCTGTGTATGCCAGAAATCCTACCTTTTCAGTTTGGAACCAGGCTACCTTGGGTGAGGCCAATCCAATGGGTTAGACCTAAAATAAGGACAGAGTCATTAAAAGGTATGCCAAGTTATTCCTCTTTTTGTATTTGTGTGGAAGGTTTCCACAACACACACCAATGATCATGTTGCCTCTCTGCCTCCTTGCCATGATCTAGGTTTTATTTTAATATTTTGCAGCTGTTGCCTTATTTTGAAAAATAACCAAGGCATTATTTTGGTGGATTGATAAGCCAAGGAATACAATGGGTTAAATTATCTTTTGTTTAGATATGTTTTATTAACATTTATAAGTAATTGGGTTTTGCGGCAGTGCCCATATCACAAACAAAACTGGCTCTGCCATATTGCTAAGCAGTTGCTAGACCAGGTCAACCAGAAATATGCAGAGGATGACATCACCAGGTCAAAGGTATAAAGGTCGGTGTTGAGTACTTCCTGGTTTGTACAAGTTTGTGGATACAGGAAAAAAAACTAGTATATTCATCCTTATTAGTGTTTCAAGACTAATAGTAAAAAATGGTTTGAGGCCTTGTGAAAGCTGCACAAGCCAAGCCAGGCTTTCCCAGACTGTCTAGAACTCCATAGGGAGGCTTCGGCATACTGAGTCTCAAACTGAGGAACTGCCTTTCAAAGTTCAAAACAATCAGCTCTACTAGCGAAAGGAATAATTAAACCTATGGCTAAGAAGGTGTAGTAAGCCAAGAGCAAACAACTTCCAATACGCAATCCGAATGATAGTATTCATGAAATAGAAGGTAAAATTCAGAAACCAGAAAAATCAATACTTATGAAGAAATGTACTCAATGACGTGACAATGTACCATTGATGGATCCATTCTCGAGCCATATAATGTTATAACGAGCCATTTTCTTACATGCTGTACATAGAACATGAAATATGGGCTTTTGGACGTCACAGAATATGATTTTTGCATTTATTTCTTGAAATATTCAATATTTAATAAAGTCTTATCGTGACACAGTTCAGTTGGGGGTTGTCATTTGTAACCTTTCATGCTGACCGGTGTCATGGCAAACCATCTCAGAATCATTTGGGCATATGCGATGTGTGACATCATCCAGAGTGCCAGTATTAAGTTCAGTACATTCTATTCTGGAGCATCCAATATGCGGCTTCCTATTTGGTGTGCTTTGCTTTATTCTGATCTCTATATTCTTGGTTGTGAATAAACATTTTTTGGTCATCAACACTGAATTTTTGGCTGCATTTAAAACTTAATGTTTGATCATCTGGCTTTACTGATTATGACCCTTGTCTGTTTTTTTGACCACATCTTATCTCTCATTCTTGTTTATTTAAAATCTCTGCGGTCTCATTCTGAGTCAATACATGTAATATATAGGATGAGGGTGGTCATTTAATGGTGACATCAGGGTGGCCATGCTACTTTGGGTTTGACCCACAAAATACAAGGAACATAAGAGAGCAAGAAGTTACATACAGTTAATAAATAATAATGACAATATTAGCAAAAATACATAATTATAATAAACATGAAAAACACAGACACAGAAAAGGGAAATAAATAGAAGATAGGGAACACACCCTGGCAGAAACATGAAAAGATTTGGCTCTGTTTACATGATTTTGATTTCATGTTCTGGGCTTGTTTATTAGTGTTATCTTCCTGGTATCAACCTTTGCCTGTTAATAAAACCCCAAACCTTCTCCTGACTCCATTCTTATTTTATTACTGATTCCACCCAACACAGTTAGTACACTCATTACTCATTTTTAAAAGGCTCCACCCCTTCCTTAATCTTGTATGTTTTTAATTGGTCTATTCCTGTCCTATATTCATGTAAATACAGTATTTTGAAATACAAGCATGTGTATTAAGTGCTTGCACGAGACAATGTTAAAGTTATAGAAAAAGTGAAAAAAACAGACACTTATGACTCTTATGCTTTTCATTGCAGCATTTGATACAAGGTGTGGCACCAGTACAGCTCTGGGCACAAACACACCCACACCCACTCATGGTGAGCTAATTTAGAGCATTCCTGTTTGTCAGTTCTGTTCATGAAGGTGGTACAGCCCAAATTCAGGCGTGTTTTTAAAAAGTGAACTGGCACTTGACTATACTGCACTGAAACGATTCAAGGTTAATGCCAATAAAAACTCCTAGTGCAAAACCACCATCATGTTTTGAAACAAATTGGACCCTACCTGGCATTATAAAAGTCTCTAGCTGTTGGAAATGCTGGCAACAGACTTTTTAATTCTCTGTCGTCTTATAACTTTCCATACCTAATAATTACATTTAGTTTCTATGAAATGCAAGCCACAAAGCTGTTAACTGTGACTAGTTTTGATGCCAACTGCTCTCAAATACAACAAAGTACAGTAATTTACAAAACTATTCAGTTGCTTTCATTATGGCTCTGTGTGAAATATAAAATACTCATACAAAATGTTTTGCTCTCTTAACCCATTTTATACAGAGATTTGACATGTCTATCTAGGTATTATTATGAAACACCAGATTGAGCGGTGACTTTTTGGGTACTTCCAAGAGCACACATGATGTGTATTTGGCATCTGTAAGAACAGTTGGCTTAAACACTTTGTCAGTACTGTTTTTTATGTACTTTAAATGCTATAGCTATAAAAGAAAAATGTACAGTTTTCAGATCTTGTTTACAAAAATAAATTTACATTAAGAAGTAATATAAGAATATAATCACAGCATTTTTGTATTTAGTGCTTATTTTGTTCTTCAAGGCACTATGATACTTTGACTAAGTAGTGTGATAGAGTTTTCTTGAGACAGTAAATCATTTAGTTGCATAATTGCATTTTGTTGGCATTTTAAAAACAGGTAAAAAGTCAGAATGTAGAATGTGGTGTCATGGTCTAAACGAACTGAAAGTGAATTGAAGCCTGTGATAACATAAATGCTTGGAACTTGGAGCCTGCAGAGCGAGAGAAAGGCAGCATTGATGACAAGCGTGGGTTAAAGTGTATCTAAAATTAGAATACTGACGTAAGAGTACTGGAACAATTTTTTTTTCTATTCCTTCATTTAAAGGAATACCTTAAAAAAGTTGAATTTCTGTAAATTTGATTTCAAGTGACACTTAGTGCAAAAGATTCAGTAAAAAGCAGAATTAAACAATTGGTGATATAAATAATTGCAATAAACGCAATATGGTTGGTTTTCTAATTGAAAGTAGTCTTTTGTTCACATATTAACATCATACTCAGTATGCTTTTTAATAAATAGAAGATCTGTAGCAAAGAAGAGAAGTAGAATGATTTCTGATATGATTCGGTTATTGTTTTGTTTTGTTAACAATGTAACAACTGATTTTTACATTTAACAACTATTGACTATGGCCACATTATTTTAATTGTCATGACTATGAAAGTTGAATATTTTACGCTAACAATCATTTTTTTGTATCTTTTCTTTGACTTGAACTTTCTTTATTTATTTAGTGTTGCACTAGTTAGCACTTCTGCTCCTTTGCCTGGTTGTTCTCTCCATGGAGTTACCATATTCTTCCTCTGTCTTTGTCTGGGAACTCCACTCTTCATAATAAAGATATGAGATTCTAGTTAATTAGTCATTGTGAATTGTGTATGCATACATGTGTGTATAAGTGGGCTTTTTGGTTAATGGTTGCCCAATCCCATGCTTGGTTCCTGCCTTGTGCCAAAAGCTACTGGCCTAGCTCCAGCCCTGTGGCACTGAAATACAATCAGATTTTGATCTTCTAGCTGTCAGATACTAGGTCTTTGTGTTTTTGCCATAGGGTCATCAGCTGAGGGGCCATCTTTAGAGGTGTTTCATCACTCATCCCGAAACTACTTCCGGCAGTAGAGACATCTCTCAAGAGATGTTTGCTCTTCAAGTCGCATCCCACTTTCTCAAGCACAGCCAGAAGCTTGCCTTCTCTGCCTCTTCCAATACCTTCTTGTCTACTTCACACAGGTTACACCCCTATAACCCAAGGTCCGTAAGCTACCTTGCTAACCCATAGGGCTAACTAGCGCTCAACTATTACTCAGACACACAGGGTTATTCACTTATTATACCAAGGGTAATGGATTCAGCTGTGATACCTCATATAGCACAAGGCAAAGGGTAACACACACTTCTCCACCACCTCTGCCAGCTTCCTGAGCACTTGGACACACCACCAAATGCACCAACTCAGTGTCAGTGTGGTCTTGCACCCTGAGAGAGTTTGCTGTAAAGAAGTGTTGGCAGTCCCACAGAGGTCACAGGCCAATTCTGTGCTGAACCACTGATGGGAGATTTCAGGGGCAGAGTATGTGGTCTTAAGGTGCTTATTTCAGAAAACTGAGCCAGGTCTGTGGGATCTTCCAAACATCTGCCCAACAACTTACAACTTCCTCCCACATTGTCCAGCAGCCCTGCTGTCCTTGTGCCACTGCCTTCCATCCTAGCAATTTCAGCAATGATCAGAGCCTTCCTATCCTCTGTGCTGTGTCTGGACCATAAGCATGGTGGAACAGACCAACCAAAGCCAGCCCACCATATTTGGACCAGGATGTTGAAGAATGCTCACTGTCTTTTGAACTTCCTCCTTGAACTGGATTAAATGCAATGGCAAATGTAATGATAAGTAAAAAGTACATCTAAGCATAGAGAGCAAAATAAAGAGAATCACAAGGTTATATACAGTAGGTAGGTAACCCTAGCTGGCAATAAACTGGGAATGAAAATGAATATTAGAATATGTGCAAGTAGATCTATTTGTTAAGAGACTACAGGAGGATCAAAATGCTCTTGGAAGAGTCCAGACATCAGAGTCCAGACAGAACTCAAAGAACTACTCTGACTACCTGTCCTGACCTCTCTTTATTCCATGGTATCATTGTGCAACTCGAGGTGGCTCTGCCTTTTACTCTATGGCTGCTACATTGTGCAGCACTTTCTCTACAGTAGATCTATCCATGAGGCTACACCAGTGTAAACATTCAGATTGAATCTGAAAGCCCATCAATGCTTTATTTAATTTTAAATTCACTGCAACAATATTGGTACAGCATGCTGAGGCATTGCATCCTTACACACCCAGTTTACATCCCATTCCCAATCATGTTAGTTTTTTTGTTTTCATTGAGGTATACCAGTGCTCCTCTCACAGCCCAAAAGACTTTTATGATAATTTGTTCGGTGATTCCCAAACACCTCTGTGTGAGTGACAGTGTGGTAATATTAACTCTGTGATGTTCTTGGATCCTGTCCATGGCTGTTTCCTGCCTTGCACTCAGTGCTGCTGGTTAAGCTTTCAACCTTGTCAGTTGGATTAAATGGGTTGTAAAATTCACACACACCGAGCCATTCACATCTTTGGAATGTTGGAAAGAAAAGATTGTTGCCAAAACAGATAAACAACATCTAGACACATAACAGAAACACAGGTTAAATCTTGGTATATATATATATATATATATATATATATACTAGCAAAATACCCGCGCCTCGCAGTGGCGAAGTACTGCTTTAAAATTTTTATTAAGAAGAAAAGTAAACCTTTTTAAACTGAGGGAAAGTATACCAATTATTATTTGTTAAGGATCTGTTTGTATACCACGTTGTCAGTTCGGCCCTCCGGTTGTAATATGACCAAGCTGTGCGCTGAGTTTACTCTTGAGTATGCAACGTACAGTATAGAGTGAAAAAGCAATCTTGCCTCAAATCAATGCCAACCTTTTGTAGGGTCTGTCCCTGAGACTTATTAATTGTCATTGCAAAGCAGAGCCTTACTGGAAATTGGAGGTGTTTGAATTGAAATGGGTTTCATCGATAGCTTCACATCCAGCTTTTGAGAGTTTAAACATTCATAAACATCAAAGTGTCCACAACTCAAATCGTCACCTGTGAATCTAAGATGTTTAAGAGGCATTGGCGGTTGTCCAAAGGTGTAAAATATTTGGCCATTTCGGTACACTTGAAAGCGACAACCGAACAATTCAGTGGCAGCCATCAACTCACATGCAGAACCATATGTGAAGGGCTTAAGCATTTAAGCTCTGTCAAATCAATGAACCACACGCTGTGGCGCAACGTTAGGGGCCATTCTATGATCTGCTTCTCGCAACTGAAAGGGGGCATGTGGCGGATGTTAGCCGACTTGCTGACCAACAACAAGTGTTACCTGGTAGGTAACTACCCATACAATCATGCTGTCAAATGAACGAACCACACGCCGTGGCGCAACGTTAGGGGCTTCGCCTCTAGCACTGACGTCCGAGGTTCGATTCCCCGAGTTGGGGTGCAGTGAGTATGTACGCCTGATGAGCCCAGAATTAGGACAAAACACGTGTTGCGTACTCTTTGCATGATTTGACAGTAAAACTATTTTCAACCATATATATATATATATATAGAGAGAGAGAGAGAAAGAGAAGATTTTTGACTTTTCCATTTAATGTGTCATTTTAATGCAGCAAGATGGAAAAAGACAATCAAAAGTCATTCTTGTGCCCTCTATTGGTACCAGTTTGAAAATTAGGAGGAGTAACAGGAACATCCTCACCGCTGAGCTTCTTCTGATCAAATGATACTCTTCTGCCAGTCATACCATCTGGGTGGTGGAAGGGGTGGAACTGGAGGTGGTTGGAATTGATGCCAGGGTTCCTTCTGTTGCTGCTGATCCTTGATTCTAAAAAGAGAAGGTGAAACTCTAAAAAAAATTCACCATCTTACTACTACTTCGGTATACCATAAAAATGATCCACGTGAGAGATTCACCAATCCTGCATTAAAATATAGTATATTAGTATAGTATATTAGTATAGTACTGAATATATATAGCTTAATGTAAGCCAAAGTAATTGAAAATATAGACTTAGTTACACGGTGAATATTGGAGCATTAAAATGGTTAACAGTATTTTGAAATTACATGAGGTGAATATTCTGAATTTAACAGATTAATCATCAGAAGTCTGGTAAGCAAGAGACATTTGACTCTGGCTCTATTTATTTGTATTTGATCTGCTTAAGTGCAGTTATAACACCACTACAGATTGCTCTTTCACCTTAATTCAGACTAGCACAACTGCATAGGGCTTAAATAATGTTTTTTCATCCAAAGGCATCAGCCCCAGGATTAGCTGGTACATTATCAACACCTTACCTTGAAAAAAGGTTACTTTGTGAATGTTACCTTGAGGTGATACTGAATATTCTAAAATCGTTTTATTGTCTAAACTAGCGCTCCTTTTCTAAATTCATTCAGAACTGTCCCAGGTAAGCAATGTCAAAGTGACTATTGAAAAAGCTGACATCCATTGAAAGTAATCCCTGTCATTCTTGACTTTCCAGAGAGTTAATAGAAACTAGCATGATACATACTTGCAAGCAATTTTAGCTGAATGCGAATGATAGACCCAAGCAGTTGATTTTAAAAGGTTATTTATTATTCAAAGGAAAAAAAACATGAATCATTCATGGAGGCCAGATGTGTCTGCAAATTAAAGAAATTCCGAAGCCCAATGAGCTCAATTAAGGGTAAGTGGAAAGCAATGCAGATAAAACAAAAACAAACCCTGAAGGAACTTGAATTCATGGGGAGAATTTTACGTAATAAGGATTCAGTTCAAACATTTTCTATGCCTGTTCTTACACATTTTGAAGAATATGAGGTGCAGAAATCTAAAAGCAGTAAAGAGTTTGAGGGATTGTTTATAACTGAATTAAACTGCTGATCCATTTAAACTCTTACAGGTTTGTAAGTTCCTGATGTATGGCTTTGTTTCCAGTTATATAATGGTACAGAGCGATTTTTAAATACTGTTCTAAAATAAGAAAGGTCATATGTGCTGTAGGTTATAATTTCACTGTCCTTCTGCAGTCAACATGCATTTCACAAATTTTAAAATAAAATCAGAACAATCATCGAAAAAATTATGCTGAATATACCAACCTGCTGAAACCGTTCATTCCCAGTTCTAGGTCAGCTTGCATCATTGATATTATTAAAAAAATTATATGAGAATTCAGGGAGTTTAGTCAAAAGGCTAAATTTACTGTTAACTTAATGAGGAACAGTTCACAAATAATTTAATATCTGGCAGGCATTTCTTAAGGTTGCCAAACTGAGTATGCATAACCATTGCTGACCTTTAAGATACGTCGGTATTTTTGAGTGATTACTACATATTAATTCTGTTTCTTTTAATGATCCATAGATGGTTAGGGTCTCTGATTTTTTTTAATGATATGTGGTACTGTATGTTTTACTGATCTATTATTCATTCACTATAAGGAGATTGTTAAAACCACTAAAATAAAATTAAAATAATAAGTTAAAAAACAAAGAACTGAACTGTTTCACGTCAAATGATGGCATGATATCCCCTCCCCAGTCAGCATTGCTGGATATAGAATCAGCCACAGTTGTTTGGGCACTGCTCTGTGCTCTTCAGAATTTGTTTCATGTATGGGTTCAGCTCCCGTTTGGTGTACAAATACCCCCATACTACTGTAATGCAGCTTCATGTATTGGTGGACAGCCAATTTCTTTTCCGCATTGATCTCTCTTAGGTGTAAACACTCTGGGTGATATCTTTGGTGACTCTGAACTCCGGACATTCCAAGTACTAAGATCCAGGTATTCCATCCCTTCTTCTGATATCGGACCTTATAACACGGGGTGTACCTCTTCCTTCTCATACAAATTTTGTCATTGTTCATTGTTTCTTATCACACAAAAAAAGAGGTGTCACTTTATTTGCTACACTGCACAAAGCATCCTAGAAGCCCTTATTCTTCTATTATGTGTGGCATTGTGATCTCCCATTGTCCACTTCCTTTTGCTGTGTTTTTAAGGAACCCGAGTCATCAGCATACTCAGTTGAATTTTGACCATTGCTTGCATTATACTCTACATAAACAGTTTGCCATTGGTTTATTGTGGAAGAAAATTATGACTACAGACACCCCCCATTGGAATGCCCCAATTTAAGCAATAAAACACAGGCACGAGAAAGCAGCAATCGTTATTCTTTATCTAAATCTCCGAAGAGGTAACAAGTGCATTACATGTTAGTCACATGCTGCAAAGAAAAAAGTGTCCTCTGCTCTATATTTATACAATTCATTGATTAGGTCACTACTCAAAAAAAAGGAATTCATTACATAATCAGAAAACTTTTAACATGATTGCTTACACCTAGTTGCTAGCAGGACATGGCAGATGTTGATACCTTAAATTACCACAATTTGATTGATAGTCCTGCTTTGCTTAGGATGTACATAACATTTTAAATGTATTATTTTTATTCTTATTTTAGGAGATGTATGAGTGTCTCCAGATACACCTTGTTTCTCATGGTTTTAAAGAAATGAACAATGGCCTATAAATATATTATGTTCTAGCTGGCTACAAAAACAGGAAACTTAGTACTATAGAAGAATGGTTATGCCATACATATAACATGTTTCTCTTAAGGGGTTATATAAAATAACAAGAAATACATTTATCATAGTGAATAATAAAATAACAGCATCAGCTTTTAAGCATAAGCTCAGAAAGATATGAGACTCAGACACATGCTAGGTGCACATTGGAGCAGGGTTCACATTCAACTCTTGCATTATCTACTAATCCCCTTTGTTACTTCTTAAATGTCTCTGGAACCTTCCTCTACATGTTTTGGAACTGCCTCACTGTCGGTCTCTAACTGGCTTGCTATTTTAAATTCCCTCTCTTTGACGCTCTATGTGGATTCATTTCTCATCTCATATTTTCCTTCCTGTGGACCTTTCCACACTCTCTCTCAGTTCAATCTAGCAGAGGTTGATTTCTCTCAGTTCCATTACTGCTAAAAGTCCCCCTGTTCAGTCTCTATTGATACTTGGAGATCTTCCAATAACCTAATTCTTCTTGAACTCTCAGCATTGAGGATTAATGGAGTATGTGGCTCCAACATCAGGGAGTGGCTTTCAGTCACCAAGCCTGTGGGAGAAAGGCTATATCATGGCTGGTGATGATTGGAACTTACCAATTACTTACCAACATTGGGAGAATGCACAGACTCCAAATAGACAACAAGGTGTAGGATATGAGCCTAGGACACTAGATCTGAGGCAGCTAAGTGTTGATAGATATTTTGCTTAACAAATGGTGGGAACTTTAAAAAAAAAGAATGATCCACAGGTCTGACTAGACTTAGGTGAAATTAACTGATCCAATCATTTTATAGATTCACTGACTAGATGTTGACTAGATTTAAAGGCAGCTGAATTTATGAAATCTGCAGAGAGAGAGAGAGATGAAGAAGGTAATGGAGGTAAACTAACATTTAGTTTGATAACATTTACAGCAGTGTGTGGAATCCTACATGGTAATCAAGGGGTCCTGTTAGTGCTGCTGTGGTTGCTAAATATCAATGTCTTACTCTGCTACTATGAATTATGCAACAGATTAGCTTCAAAGAATGTTGTCAGCATATGCATGAATATGCAATCTGCAAACAAAAGCTATGGCACCTTGTACTTCTAACTAGCATCATGCAGTTTACATTACACATATGCAGTTAAAGGCTATGTGCTTTTAATCATACCTATTAATGTAATTGCCTGTTTTCTTGAATCCATGGGCAGAGTGGTGGCTCTGAGGATAGAGGTCTGCACCAGCAATCGGAAGGTAGCCGGGTCAAATCTCTTAAATGCCAGAAGTGACTCTACTCCATTGGGCCCTTGAGCAAGGCCCTTAACCTGCAATTGCTCTGTCCTGGGTATGATGTTAATTTGCATCCAGCCCTGCAAGCAGGTTCTCCAGGTCACAGGAAATTACTTAGGGGTTGGTGGCAGGATTGGCACTCCAGCCACCATAAAAAATTCACTCTTCCAGAGTGGTGCTGAGGTGTCACCTGCCGCACTCAGGTCCCAATCCAGGTGGTTCGTGATGGGTGTGGCAACGTGCTGTAATCAACGCAAGTTCCCAACCTGTTTCTTGAATCCTCCTGATCTTTACCAAGGACCTGCTTCCCTCCCCTGCCAGATAGTCTGCTAACACTCAAGCGTCTAACCCAGTCCAGCCAATGAAGAGCTCACAGACCACTCACCGCCTTCCTGCCCAACCCGTGAACCCGTGGCTCTCTGCCACCTGCTGCAACACTTTATTGCAAACCCATTAATGGAAACTGAATGATTTGTAACCTCAGAACGTGCTTTTAAAATTTATTTCAGGGGTTCCAATGAGTTAATTTGGGGTATCCAAGACTCCTTAGAACTCCCCCTTTATCTTTCACCTTAATTTATAGAATGTTGTAAAAAATGATGGATTAAAATATACCTTTGTATCCATGTTTCCAAATTGAAATGCTCCCCACAGCTGCTTTCATGACCTTCTTCCAATAATGGTCATTTTTTGCTGGCAGCTGTTTCTTTAAATGAATGTTAACTTTGCCTTTCCAGTTCTGAAGGTGCCCTCTGCTTCAGTCTTGCCTTCAGTAGATCATTACGGCCAAGAGTGTTTGTTCCTCACTGCACTCTTAACATTTCTTATTACGGGAACATGTTCTAATTTCAAAGGTCATCTCCATTTTTTTCATTAGCTTGTTTGATCTTCTATAAGTAATGTAAATCTTTATGAAGTGTAAAATGTCAAGGGGTTATAAACCAAAGTCAGATCACATTACCAGAGCAAGCCTGCTTTAGCAACATGCAGATTAAATTAAGAATTATTATTACAGGAGAAGGAACGCTGGACCTGGTAAGCTGTTGTTGAGTTGTGTTTTTCAGTTGAGTTGTGTTGAGTTGTTTCTCATTTGAGTTTGTTTTCTTTGAGATTTGTTTCTTAGTTTTTTCTGTTAATTTATACAGTATATGGTAAACCGTATATTGCTGTTTTTGTGTAGTTTGTCACATTCACCAAATTCAAATTTGAAATAATTGCAAACCTTAAAAATAAAATGATGGCACAGTAGTTTCAGAACAATACTAGCATTAGCAACCAGGGTCTGAATATAATGTGCATTTTGGTCCTGCGTCCACCTGGGATTTCACTGTTTGTTCCTGGATCCTTCCACATCCCAAAAACAAGCAGATTATGATGACTGTGTGTATGCATGTGAAAGAGCAAACCCTATGACGGCAGAAGAACAAGGATGTGTGAGCTCAAAAACATATTTTCAGAATGCCTGGAATTCACTTTATACAAACAGCAAATATTGACTTGCAGATTCTTAACTCAAAAGGCTTGAATTTTAGTGTAACTTAGTGCACCTAAAATTTAGAGCTTATCTTTGACAAGCAGTGTAGTGCAGTGGCTAGCAGTGCCTCATAGATCCTGAGTACACATCTTGCATCAGGTTATTGTTGCTGTGCAGTTTGCATGTTCTCCCTGTGTCTACATGTTTTTTCCTCCTGGTACTCCAGTTTTGCTTCCATATCCCCAAAAGTATACTGGTTTCAAGATGGCCACTTGTGTATAGACACTGCATTGGGCTGCCATCCTGTCCTGCCTGTCCTGACTTGAGTGCAGCATTTGACACCATCGATCACAGTATTCTTATACTGTAAATCACCTTAGTCAATGGGTGGGCCTCTCTGGCAACATTTTAAATTGGTTTCAGTCTTACTTAACAGGTAGAAAATTCTTTGTTAGTTGTGGTGATTATACTTCAGAGACTCATGATATTTTATACGGTGTGCCACAAGGATCTATTCTAGGTCTGCTGCTCTTTTTGATCTATATACTTCCATTAGGTCAGATCATCTCAAAGCACAAGGTGAGCTACCACAGCTATGCAGATGACATTTATCGATAGTGCCTGATGACTTTGACACTCTTGGCTCTCTGATCCTGTGTCTTACTTGTATTTCTGAATGGATGAGCAGTAACTTTCTCAAACTAAATAAGAAGTAAACAGAAATTTTAGTAATTGGCAATAATGGACATAGTGAGGGTATTAGAAATAAACTTGATCCCTTAGGCTTAAAAGTCAAGTCGGAGATATAGAATTTAGGGGTAACTATTGACTCTGACCTAAATTTTAAATTACACATTTATCAGATTACTAGGACTGCATTTATTCACTTAAGGAATATGGCTAAAGTTAGACCTATTAAAACTTTACAAGATGCTGAAAAATTAGTTTACTCTTTTGTTGTTAGTCAACTAGATTACTGTAATGCACTCCTTACAGGACTATCTATGAAAGACATCAATCGGTTACAGCTAGTGCAGAATGTAGCAGCAAGAATCTTAACTAGAATAAGAAAATCTGAGCACATTTCATTAGTTTTAGTGTCATTACATTGATCACCCGTGCCATTTAGAATTGACTTTAAAATACTACTAATGGTTTACAAAGCCTTAAATAATCTCGCCCTGTCCTATATTTTGGAATACCTGTCCCCATGCACTCCAAGTCGTAACCTTAGATCTTCAAATGGAGGTCGCCTTATAATTCCAACAGCCAAGCTTAAAAGAAGGGGCAAGGCAGCCTTTTGCTGTTATGCACCTAAAATTTGGAATACTTCACCAGGGTAATACTGTAAAACTATTTAAAAAACTGCTAAAACTCATTATTTTAAAATGGCCTTTTCAAAGCTACCTTTTAGTTATATCCCTATTAGTCTATATGGACAATGAATTACCATTTTCCTCTGGGTTCGGCAATTCCACACTATTTGTACTGTTCTCTGCTGTCTTTTCCGGTTCTTTTGTGGTGGCCTGACCAAGGTACCATGCTCTCCCCTGCATTTATGGATTGAATAGCGTGTGTTCCAGATGTCCACATGACCATCATCATCAAATTCTTCAATGTGAAGCCTGTAAAGCATGAGGACTGAATTAGACCACCAATGTTAGGTAAAATGGCCAGTGGGGGCTGGGTGGTCTTATGGCCGTGGAACCCCTGCAGACTTTGTTTTTTTCTCTAGCCTAACTGGAGTTTTTTTTTTTGTTCTCCTGGCCATCCAACCATACCTTTATCTTTGTTACATACTGTATAATATTATTGCCTAAGCTTGTCTGTTTATGTTTTATATATTAACTTCCTTTTTATTTAATTCTGTAAAGCACTTTAAGCTACATTGTGTGAAATGTGCTGTTTAAATAAATGTTGTTGTTATTGCCTTGCAGTGGTAGCGCTGCCGCCTCGTAGTTAGGAGACCCGGGTCCTCCCTGCGTGGAGTTTGCATGTTCTCCCCGTGTCTGCGTGGGTTTCCTCCGGGCGCTCCGGTTTCCTCCCACAGTCCAAAGACATGCAGGTTAGGTGGATTGGCGATTCTAAATTGGCCGTAGTGTGTGCTTGGTGTTTGTGTGTGTCCTGCAGTGGGTTGGCACCCTGCTCGGGATTGGTTCCTGCCTTGTGCCCTGTGTTTGCTGGGATTGGCTCCAGCAGACCCCCGTGACCCTGTGTTCGGATTCAGCGGGTTGGATAATGGATGGATGGATGGATGTTGTTGCCTTGTGCCTAATGCTGCCAAGACTAGCAGGTTTGAGGAGAGAATGTTAGGCAATGACAATAGCCTCAAGAGGATGGGGGAGTATTGTGATGTAGGACTTTTTGTTTAAGGCAGCTTAAAGAGCACAGAGAAAGTTCTAATTTTGTCACTAAGATGTCTGACGCATTTGGAGCTTGCTGTGATAAATATCTGGATTTGATATGAGGTAGCTGACTATATAGCTATTATATGACTGGATTTTTTGTATTCATATGGCTGTGTAGCTGATAACTGGAGAAAGTTGATAAAATCAAACTGGTCACCTGCTGGTGAAAGCGGAAAGCTTCCACTGTTCAATGGTCAATGGCTCCAAACAGCAGTTATGCTTGTTTCAGTCTTCTGCAGTGTTTCAGTTCGGGATTGTGTTTTGGTGTACTTTTTAATGTCTTCTGGCTCCTTTTTGCTTCTATTTTGACTTTGATCATTGATAGCTGGACTGGCTTTGATTATTTTTTAAGGATTGCCTTTTATTATTCCTTTTTTGCTTTTGTTGTTTTTGTTAAGGAATATTGGGGCTAAAGTTTATTTTTTAAAGTTTCCTCTCTTTCTCTTGGTGCTTTTGTGACTTTTGAAGTTTTAAGAAATCTACTTTTTGGAAGCCTACTTTTGGAGTTTAGGGTTTGATATCTTGGCCATATTTTAAGACTGGGCCTTAATTTTGGAGGCTGGCCTCATCATTAGTTCTGCAAGTAGACAGAGCCATAACAATAATTAACTATTAAAACGCTAACATTTAGAATATGTATATCTTAACAAGAGAATTACATCATATCCCAATATGCAGTCTACAAACAAATTTCATACTTAGTACTTCTGACCAGCATCACACAACACGGGCAATTTTATTACACAGGAACATTTGTTTGCTAAAGCAGTACTTTCTTCTGCTTCAGATTTCTGTCTTAGAACATCTTCATTGTTCTGTTTTTATTTTTTGGGTGGAAACTAAAACAACCTATAAGAAATTAAGCCAAATTGTCTATACTTAAAGGATAAAGAAAATAATTTTGTGTCAGCCATGTTTTTTTTCTGGATGGGTAGATGGTATCTGAACTAGTGATACATTTTTTGATTTAGAGGATTATTTGCATTAATTTTATAATTGCATCCAACATGTTGTGAATCTGCGGTGGGTTGGCACCCTGCCCGGGATTGGTCCCTGCCTTGTGCCCTGTGTTGGCTGGGATTGGCTCCAGCAGACCCCCGTGACCCTGTGTTCAGATTCAGCAGGTTGGAAAATGGATGGATGGATGGATGGATGTTGTGAATGACTACAGGGGTACTCATTTTTTTCCAAGACTCTTAATGCTGTTGCACCAAAGTCCAGGTCTCCAGTTTAGCTGCTACTTTAACTGATCCTCCTGAGACCAAAATTTTGCCACAATTTTAAGCTCCCACCTAAAGATTTTCTGCTGTTTCCGTTGCGCCACCCACTTGGGTTGTTATTACCATCTTTGTTAAGATGCCACCCCTTTTTGTTCTTCTGAGTTTGCTTCTGTAGCTTTGAGCTTGTTTTGGAGTTAGGTTTGGCTAATTGAAACATCACCATCTGCAACAGCTGTTCCATCATACAGATCAAGGTAATCACAACAATGCTACCCTGCCACCCTCCCACTGGTGGAAACATTTTTGGAATTGCTGAAGAAGAATGTTGTCAAATGCCTGCAGTGATTTTTCTTTGACTTCCTCCAAGGTACAAAAACGCTTTCCTTTGAGTTCTCTTTTTCATATGCGGGAACAAGAAAAAGTCACATGGAGCAAGATCAAGTAACATTTCCCCTCGTTTGAAATGTGAAAACCAAACTTGTAGACCTGTGTTTTACTTAAATCTTCCTCTTTAAAAGCAGTTTCAAGCATCACTGCAGTTTCAGTATCTGTTTCCCCTAAGAAAAAACAAAATTTAATGCAGAATCACTGTTCTTTATGATCACCCATCACAGACATCGCAGAACACATTTAATAAGTACCAAGAAGAACTGACTCGGAATGCTGTACGAACAATACAGAGCAATGCCACTTGGCAGATGCCACCCAATACTGTAAGTACGCTATACTTAGCAGGTGAAATTCACAACTAAGTCTAGATTGAGTGCCTGGTACAGATTCTGGTTATTTTTGGGTACTTCCTCGTACACAACCCTGATTTCGCTGTGACAGCATAAAAGGTCTTCTGGGGTGATCCTTCTCTATCTGAGCTGCAAATAAAACCCTTTTCAAATCAAGTTGAAGAAAATTCTTCTTGTGTACTAATCTTTGGCTTCACTTTTTGACTATTAGTCTTATTTCGCCTTGTTGCATGGCTTTTTCTGATCTTTCCAGTTTTTTTAACCTCTTACCTGTATTAGTACATACCTCTCCTGGTCGTAGTCAACTACTGACTGCTTTACAGTTATGACATTAAGAGTACAGAAGAGCAGAAGCAGATTGTTTTTCCAGTGCAAAACAGACTAAAATAAAAGGAAACACCCTAAAAATGACTTTCATCTGTATTCAAAACCCAGTAATGAACAGAGTGTGATTTATAATGACATAACATTTAAAAAAATTTTTTTACCCCCCCCCCAACCAGTTTGATTTTGAGGCTTTCAAGAACTCCAGTGTGTTAATTAAGGGGACTTGGAACCCAAAGGGACACCCCTATACTTCACAACATGGTTAACATCAAAAATAGAGAATATAAAAATCAATCTAAAACCTCAAGAAGCCACATGACCTGTACTTTATCAAATCTGTCTAACTCAGTGCCGTTCATAACTCCAGTTGAGGGATTGGATTGTAGATTTTTACTGAAACGTTTTCTGATGGTTGAATTGGGTCATTAATCAAATGGACCTGCCCTGCATTCATGTTTCACTCACTGTGGGTGAGGCTCTGGTTGCTGCCCATTTATCCTGCAACAGTAAGACTGAAGTAATGAGGAGATGTAGGAGAAGATTTGGGTAGTGCAGCAAAAGAGGAAGATCATTGCAGTCTGGAAGAAAGGAAAGTGTCCTTGGATTGAGAAACATGGTTTATATTTAATATATTTGTGACAAGGGAGTTGCTGATTTTTTTTTAATTCTAATTAAGTGATTTGCTGTAGGCATGGTATGAGTGTGTTTTTTATTTAATAAAATGATTATCATTTCTTTTTAGGCAAAGGGAGACAATGGCTACCCTTAGAGAAGCATTTCCTTTTCCCATACCAATATTTACAAGTGAAGTTAGGATGAGCATAAGGCTGACATGCATTAATAAAAAATAAATGGACACTCTATCTATCAACTGGGTTGAAGCAAAAGTTTTGCAGCAAAGATTTTATTTTTTTATGCGGCATGCATATTTTTCCTCACTGTCAGATTCTGCATATGTTTTACATCATTTTCATGTTAGTTGTGATTTTTTTCTGTGGCTCAGTTTGTTTTTCTTATTTAGAGAATTATTTCAGAGTTTAATACCATGCAAATACTGTAATGTCAGCATTGTTTTAATTGATGCACTCATTTTTTCTAGACAAATATCTTCTTTAGACAGGCATTTCAGCTCCCTCACACTCACCTACAGAGATAAGATGTGGGAGACTAAAAAGATGAAATTATAGTTCTCAGAAATAAGAACTTCTGAGAACATTCACAGAAATTAGGCTTCTTTGTCAGTAAACTATCTTCTTATGGCAGGCTGAGGAACCCTGAAATATGTTTAAGGTACAATGGATTAAGAGAAATAAAGCTCATGAGCTCATGAAAATTCTTTGTTAGTTTTGGTAATTATACTTCAAAGACCCATGATATTCTATATGGTGTTCCACAAGTCTCTATCCAGGGTCTGCTACTCTTTTCGATTTACACGCTTCCATTAGGTCAGATTATCTCAGGGCATAACGTAAGCTAACACAGCTATGCTGATGGCACACAGCTGTATTTATATATATATATATTTTTTTTATTTCTTACTATATTGAGAAATTGTTCTGTGTACTGTACTGTATTGTATTGACCCCCTTCTTTTGACACCCACTGCACGCCCAATCTACCTGGAAAGGGGTCTCTCTCTGAACTGCCTTTCCCAAGGTTTCTTCCATTTTTCCCTACTAGGTTTTTTTGGGAGTTTTTCCTTGTCTTCTTAGAGAGTCAAGGCTGGGGGCCTGTCAAGAGGCAGGGCCTGTTAAAGCCCATTGCGGCACTTCCTGTGTGATTTTGGGCTATACAAAAATAAACTGTATTGTATTGTATTGTATTGTATTTATCAATAGCGCCTGATGACCCCGACACTCTTGATTCACTGACCCAATGTCTTACTTGTGTTTCTGAATGGGTGAGTAGTAATTTTCTCAAACTAAATAAGGAGAAAACAGAATTTAGTTATTGGCAAAAATGGATATAATGAGGTCATTAGAAATGAACTTGATGCATTAGGATTAAAAGTCAAGACGGAGGTAAAGAATTTAGGGGTAACTATTGACTCTGACCTGAATTTTAAATCGCATATTAATCAGATTACTAGGACAGCATTTTTTCACTTAAGAAATATAGCAAAAGTTAGACCTCTTATTACATTGCAGATACTGAGAAATTAGTTCATGCTTTTGTTTTTAGTTGACTACATTACTGTAATGCACTCCTCTCAGGACTACCCAAAAAAGACATCAATCGATTGCAACGAGTGCAGAATGGAGCCGGTAGAATCTTAACTAGGACAAGAAAATCTGAGCACATCTCTCCAGTTTTGATGTCACTACATTGGTTACCTGTGCTATTTAGAATTGACTTTAAAATCCTGCTTATGGTTTACAAAGCCTTAAATAATCTCACTCTCTCCTATATTTCAGAATGTCTTTCACCTTACACTCCAAATCGTAACCTTAGATCTTCAAATGAGTGTCTGCGTATTATTCCAAGAGCTAAACTTAAAATAAGTGGTGAGGCGGCCTTCTGCTCTTATGCACCTAAAATCTGGAATAGTTTACCAATAGGAATTTGCCAGGCTAATATGGTGGAGCATTTTAAAATACTGCTAACAACTCATTATTTTAACATGGCTTTCTCATAACTTTATTTTAGTTTAATCCTGATACTCTGTATATGCATTTAATTATCATTATCATTCTTGGTGGCTCCGAAATCCGTACTAACCCCTACATACTCCTCTGTTCTTTTTCCAGTTTTTTGTGGTAGTGATCTGCACCACCACCACCTAATCAAAGCACCGTGATGTCCCTACATTGATGGATTTAAGGCCAGAAGTCCACATGACCATCATCATCAAATTCTTCCATGTGAACCCTGAATACAATGAGGACTGAATGAGGTCATTTATGTTAGGTAGAATGCCTAGAGGGGCTGGGTGGTCTCGTGGCCTCAGAACCCTTGCAGATTTTTTTTTCTGGAGTTTTTTTTTTTTTTCTGTCCTCCCTGGCCATCAAACTTTTTTTTTTTTTTGTTAATTAATGTTCCCTAATTCTATTTTTTTATTTATTTTGTCTTTTTTCTCTTTCTTAATCATGTAAAGCACTTTGAGCTACATCATTTATATGAAAATGTGCTATATAAATAAATGTTGTTGTTGTTCATGAGAAAATATCCAAGTGTCTATTAGTAAGGCTGTAGAAGGTGTGACATAAACATGGGAGTGCTCATATTGCTTAATTTACCTATGAATACAAGAATGAAGTGAGATGTGCTGCAAGTGAATGAAAGTCTGTAGAGTATAACATGTTACTGCCATAAGAACAGATCTAAAAAACTGAAAGAACAACTGCACTGAAAGAAATGCAGTGTATACTGCACATTGTCATTCACTGAGGGTATACACTGCCCACAAAAGAACATTTGCCCCTTTTAATATTTGCAGAGTCCCAAACTGAACAGGCACTCACTGACTCATATAAGTTCAACAAAACACAAAAATCAAGTCAAAATAAAGCAAACCCTCGGTAGTTCAATGTTCAGTAAAGTGGTCAGTATTCAAGCGGGAGGTACATTCTGCAGACTGCTCCCTCCAGAATGAGATGACTCATGCTGGGAGAGCCTTGACCTTATAGTGGCTGGACCAGAAGGGGCGGAGTCAGCTGCCCTCATTGGGTGGTTTCTCAGGGCTGTGGGAGAAACAGAATTGATACCGTCAGCGACAGCGCCCCCTCGTACTCTGGAGTGGTGCTTAACTTTGATGAACCCAGAAGGCAAATTCCAAGCACACATGCGTGACTATACGCATAGTGTCTTTGAAAGATTTCTAAATATCTTTGTAGTAACATTCTATAATTTCTGCTGTATAAAACTGATTGATTGATAATTGGATATATTTGATATATCTTTGCTTGTTTTCTAGTTTCCTGCTGTTGTTTGTATAAAATTAGTTGAGACACAGCTATAGACATTTTTGTGAAATATTTATTGACCTGTAAATCATTGGTGTCAGGAGCAAATAATGTAAAGCACAAAATTATAAAAAAGTCAGAATCAGACTAACACTTTTCAACTTTTGCAAACTAAATAAATTCCAAGAACTCAAAGTTAATGTAAGTGAAAGCATTTTAGTCTGTATCAACTTGAACACAATGAATCCACATGAGCCTGCAACTCACCGCCTTTCTAATGGATTAAAATAAGGTATAATTTTGCAGCTATTCAGTTGATTTCTGTTTTTTTTTTACAATTATTACACAGACTAATAATACCACCACCCTTGCACAATACAAGAATGTACTGAAATTAAAGCTACTATCACAGTATACCTGGTGCAAGGGTTATCTTTAAAATGACATTTTTAGAGCACAATTCCCTTTAATTGAAGTCTTGGGGAAAAATGCACAATGGACAACCTGAATGATACAAAATATTTTTAAATATCAAACAAAAACTATTAATTGAAACCTTGTTTGTCCAGTCTTGGATATACTGTAATTTAACTTATCTATATATATCGGCCTAAATCCATACATAATAACTGGTTTATTGACTCTGCAAATGTGGAAAGTAGGAAGATAGCTGTTTGCATTTGATTCACATTTTCCTTTTCCAAAAGGTATAGAATGTCAGAAAACCTCAGAAGGATTGACCTTTTAGGGACTATTTACTGAACAAATAATTGAGAATGTCACAACAATCATCACGCTCAAGGCAAATTAAATATTTAAACACAATAGGCTCACTTATATAAAAATTTGTCAAAATGGCACTTTATTAGACCGATGTATTAATTTTGTTTTTTGTAAATGTAATCTCTTCTCATAAATACTTGTATTATATATTTTGTATTGTTAAGATACATCCATCCATCCATTATCCAACCCGCTGAATCCGAACACAGGGTCACGGGGGTCTGCTGGAGCCAATCCCAGCCAACACAGGGCACAAGGCAGGAACCAATCCCGGGCAGGGTGCCAACCCACCGCAGTATTGTTAATATTACAGAGCAAAATTCAGGATTAATAGTGCTGTGTAACAATATTAGAGGAGAATGAGTTCAAATTTTGCTCCTGTGACTACCTGAATTGCACTCCAGGCACCCCAGAGTTTCATCCATGTTTGGTGCACTGATGACTATAAAAGTGGCCCCAAGTGTGGGTATGTGTGTGTGACAATGACCTGTCTCAGACCTGGCTTCTGTGAACCAGACTAGAATAAGCAGATTCAGGAAATGATGGACTGAAGGAACTTTCATATTGAAATTGTCTCTTTAATTTATTGGTGGAGTTTTTTTTACATGGTATAAGTGGTTCTCAAAGAATAATGCCTCTTCTCCTTTTTCAGTAGTTATTATACTGTGGCAGATCATATTTACATAAGCATCATCTTCTTACCATTTTATTAGGTATGCTACATGGTAGTGTTGTACTGAATCAATTCAATTGTATTCTTTTCTTTTTGGCTGCCTTCCACTCCTTTTCTGAAATGTTGAGTGAGAGATCCTTTTCCCACTGTATTTGG
The DNA here is from genome assembly GCF_900747795.2 of Erpetoichthys calabaricus. Taxonomy (NCBI): domain Eukaryota; kingdom Metazoa; phylum Chordata; class Cladistia; order Polypteriformes; family Polypteridae; genus Erpetoichthys; species Erpetoichthys calabaricus. The sequence continues at coordinate 62,331,075 of NC_041396.2, forward strand.
GGATATTGGAAAAATTGTGTTGATGGGAAACTAAATTTAGAGTGTAATTGTTCATAGGATGCAAAGAATTTATTTATATACAAATCTCTAAATGATTTACTCCCATACATTTTCCAACCATTAAGTCTGAGAGGATGGAAAAAGGTAGTTATCATGTGGAGATGCCACAGATAAATATTCTCTAACTTGAAGTGCTTCCTACAATGGTGAGTGAATGAAGGACAATTGGGTTGTTAGTATATTGAAGATACCTTGTATTTACTGGTATACAAAACAAGGAATATAAAGAAGTACTGCAGGATTTCATTTCTATTGCATACCAAGCTAGTGTGTGTTCATCTATTTGTGTCAGTGCCCAGGTTTTTATAGCTTGCATGTTTGTCTACCAGTAATAAAATTAAAAATTAGGTAGAGCCATGCCGTCTTCTGATTTAAGTCTTGTAGGGTCGTCATTTGGATGCGTGGATATTTCGAATTCCAAATAAATTAGGTTTTGATTAAATCTTATTTCTTAAAAAATGATTTGTTAATGTATATGGGGATGTTTTGAAATAGAATCAGAAGCTTAGGGAGGACATTAATCTTGATAGTGTCAATTCTCTCTGCTAAAATAAGATGGAGGGTAGGCCATCTATGTATGTCTTGTTTAATTTTGTCCATGCAAACAGCAACATTTTGTTGAAAAAGAGCTTTATATTTACTTGTGATGTTTACCCCTAGATATTCAAACTGATCTGCAATGATAAAAGGGAAGGTGTCCAATCTAATGGTGTTTGCTAGAGAATTAAATAGAAAAAGCATAGTTTTGTTCAAATTAATTCTGAGTCCAGATATCTTTTGACATTCTGCTAGTACAGTTAGGGCTGCAGGCACTGAATTTTGTGGGTCTGATATATACAGTACCATATCATCTGCATATAGAGATATTTTCTGTTCAAGTCCTTCTCTGAAAATCCCTTTTATCTCTGATGTATTTCAAAAGTGAACAGCCAATGGCTCAATGGTGATTGCAAATAGCAGTGGTGACAAGGAATTTGTTTTTAGTTTGAAGAAGTCTGAGATAGTGTTGCTAATACAAACTAAAGCTTCTAGATTGGTATACAGTAGTTTGATCCATGCAAATATGTTAGGGCCAGAGCATTTAACTGCACATTTTTCCATATATTACAATAAATTGGGTGCGGGTGGGGAGTCTCCCTTGAAGTTGTTGTATATTACTTTGGCAGAGCAATGTTTTACTAGATAAGCAACTTGTTAAAACTTTTTCATATTTTAAATTATTTATTGAGACATATAGCCTGAAATTGAGACTGTCCTTGTCACCTGGATATCTGGACACCCTAGTAAATCATAGAGACAGTTAAAAGTGAATCATTATAATATGTAGATGATGGAACTGTGAGTTTATTTGCTCTGAGCACAACAGTTTACACACATACTTCATTCAGATGTAGATAACAATTTGTTTTCCTTGCTTACATTTTTATAATTTTATAATGTTAGTAAGATACAGGCCAGCAATTACACTGGTACTGTGAGTGCTGTGCAGAATGGAGGCAGAACCTCGGCATTTTTCCCAGTTGATTCTGGGGTTTGTCAGTGATGTTTTTATGCTCCCACTCTGTTCATTGCTTGCATTGACCAGGTGCTGGGCAGGGTTGTTGGGTAAAGAGGCAGTTGGGCATCTGTTGGTGAAGAAAGATTTCATGTTTTCCTGTGTAAACATGACTAAATAAAGAAACCTAACCTAACCTAACCTAACCTAAGATTCACTGATCTTGACTTTGCCGTCGATGCTGTGATCTTCGCGGAGTCAATGGAGGCTCTGATTGGGGCTCTCGAGAGATGGAGCGAGGAGTCTGAGTGTCATGGCTTGTGAGAGTCCTGGATAAAAACCAAGATCCAGGCCTTTAATGATCTCTTTGGCACAGCCATCAGCAGTGTGTCTGTTTGCGGAGAGAGTGTCGACCTTATCGAGAGGTTTACTTACCTTGGCAGTGACATTCATGTCTCTGGTGACTCTTCCTACAAAATTAGTAGATGAACTGGGAGAGTATGGGGGGGTTTGGGGGGGGGTCATATGAGATGGCTGAAAAGGGGTGTGTAGTGCTCCCAATATCTATGCAAAAAAACAAAGGTCCAAGTTGTAAGTGTCCTGGTGCTTCCTGATTTGCTATATGGTTGCTAGACATGAACACTATTCAGTGGCCTGAGATGAAGACTGGACTCCTTCAGTACTGTCTCTTCGGAGAATTCTTGGGTACCACTGGTTTGATATTGTGTCGAACAAGCAGTTGCTCACAGAGTCACATGGATATAGCACTATGGCCATGTGGCACAATTCCCAGAAGGTCACAGTATCCTCATTTTTGAGGAACCGAGCAGATGGACCAGGCCAAGGGGATGCCCAAGTAATACCTGGCTGTGGTAGATAGATGATCATTTCAGGGGGGTGGGACTGGACCATGTATCTGCCTGAGGGGTTGCTAACCAGGATCCTGAGCTGTTGTGTGGTGGGTGCAGCAACATGCTGTACCAGTGCATGCTCCCCAACCTGACCTGACCTGTTAGTAAATATCATTTAACTTACCTGTTACAACATAAAACACTGAAAGGAGGTAGAAGCTTACAGAGGTTTCTGTGCTCTGACGTAGAATGGCTGATAAGAGGGCTGCAGTCCTGGGCATTTGCAAACCGTCAATGACAGTGAATTCCAACCTTGCACAATTAGAGGTGAAAAAAAGGAAAATATAGGAAATATACAAATTGGTGTAATCACTCTCAAAGTACAACTGAATTAGTGAAATAATTCATAATTGAAGTCGTACAGAATGTTTCCCTATTTTAATTTAGTCGAGTTCACAAATTTGCCAAATCTTTTCAATGGGAGATTTTGAAGTTTAAAGTTTTGAAATATTAAAGTTTATATTAAAACAATTAGTTTATATTTGGTGAAACAGAAAACACTTTCTGGAACACTTCATTTTAGCAAGCAGAAACCACTTATACTAGAAATGTAGGAATGAAAAACTCTTTGTATAAAGCACACTATCCTTCAAGGATTTCTTATCTCATTTTCCTACAAGGCTTTATGCCCAGAAACCATAGACAAAACACTCAGATGGCCATACCGAATGGCTAAAACACAGTACTGTGGAGAGATTAAGCACTTTGAATAAAAGTAAAAGTTAAGAAAGCAATATATTTCAATTTACTTCCAAAGCTTTATGAATGATTCTTACATCAAGGGATGGTTGGTTACTGTTGCTCAGTTATTTTAATATAAAGAAACAGAGGAAAACTGATTTTGCAAGAGATAAAATTATTTTACTGGCCAAATCAGCGAAGCATTGTGACATTAGAAAAATGAATTAACTCTGTCATTGTAAACTGCAGAAATCAATAGAACGCCTGTTAAATAGCATTGCTAGTGCTTAATGTCAGTGCCTAAAAAACACCTACATGCAGACAGACCTCACGACTGGAATCAGAAGCTAAGTCCCTGAAGGTGTGGGGCAAAATGTCACCCATCACTTGAGACACATTTGACAAACTACCACCTTGAACTTTGAACATTTGTGCCTGCTCTTCTATACCAATATAATTGATGCAATGCTCTAGGTTTTTACAACATTATTATTCATGCAAATAATAATAAATTACAATAGATGTCAACACTCATGGCAGTGTTGGACAATAACATTCACTCCATTATTGATTTATGCCCTTAATGCTGAAAGTATTGCTTGCAGGCTATTAAAAATATTGTTTTAATTTGTTTAATACAGTGCCTTTTCTTAAAACAGAATCAGGATAAATCTAACATTTATATTAGGTACTGGAGATTATGATACATAAATAAATGCAAACATAACTAATATAATAAATTAACAAGACATATTACATGTGGGATATATCAGCCGTGCCATTGGCACCCTGTTGTTTTGAACTGCAATCTTAGACTTCATTAAGCAATGCTTAACTGATAAAGGAAATGCCCTGCAGTTTAAGCATAATGTACTTTACAGGTAATACTGTACCTCACTTTGTTTCTTACACTTGTAGTACTAAATTCTGTATACTGAAAAAATATTGCAGTCAAGTCAAGTGAGGGATCAAAGTGACATAGAATTGCAGTATTCTTGTAACATCTCCAGTCACTGGGGTCCCTCACAGCAAGCACCCAAGCAAGCTGCTTACCCACATCCATCTCTATGCTGTAGCTGTTTATCTACTGCTGCCAGTATGTCTGTATAATGTCCCTCAGTCATTTCTATTCATGGAGTGCTCAAGCATATAACACCTGAGGTCTAATTTATAAAACTTTGCATGGTTTGAGTGTAAAAATATGTATACGAAATAAATCAGGAAAATGCTGATGTCAAAAAAAAAAAAAAAATCAGATTTATAAAACCTGGAGTATGCTAATTTCTACACAATTTACCTTTATAAATTGTAAACATGCCCGGTATGCTGCCCTGAAAAAAACATATTTGGAACATGCCAACCAACCTCATACATATGCCATCACAATGCCGCAGACCTTCATTGGCTGGTAGAGCAGCATGACACATTGTGACCCCACCACCCGCATTAAAGAGTATCTGGCTGCACTCTACAACTGAACACACAACATTGTGTGCATCAGTATAGCACCTCTATACCATTCTAGATGTCAGGGGGAAAAGCATAAGGTGACCAGCATTTGAGCAGGTAGTTATTACCTGGCACATGTAATGACATGATTGCTGTTTCAATGAATGGTATAGGCAGTATGAAAAACTGATGGTTCAGCCAGTTACCTCACCAACAAGAAAACCACCACATACAGAACCATCACATCTGCCATAGCTAATTTGCCTTAAAATAAAGGAATTGTCAAATGTTGACCCAAGCCACTGAGCCACAGTGATTGTCAGGCTCATCATGGTATCATAGATAACTTCTGTGTTAATGGAATGGAACTGCTTACAGTTAACAAAAACTGCTTCATTCTCACTAGATTCCCTTATTGCAGTAAAGTAAAGAACCACACACTGTTGCATATTACTTTTTTATGTTGGCAAAAACATGCTATGATTTATGCATGTGCACCCACACCATACGAAAACTGGATGTAGCATTTCCCTACTTGACCAAGGGTGTTGTCATTTCCCAGCTTTTCCAAAATGTTGCATATGGATGGGTCAGAGTTGCCACAAAATATACGTAGGTTTTACTGTCAAATTTTCATTTATGAATCCAAATGTTTTCATTAAAAGCAGCATAAGTACATTTGAAGTCTCTTATTGTGCAAACACGATTTTTGTAAATCTGACCCCTTGTTTGTTGAATCAATCATGGGAAAGCAAGAAAAATGACCAAAATGATGCCTTCATTGTTCTCATATGAGTTAGGTAGAAAACTTCAACTTATGTTCCTAAAGAAGCCTATTATTTGCCACACAGTCATTTTGTTATAATCTGATGTTGCATGGCTCCATTTGACTCTAAAATTTGAAAAAGTGTTTTTTGAAAATGATTTATTTAGTATATAATGTACTGAATGTATCAGCATGTAACACAAACACTTCAACACGATGGTGTAATCTTAATATGCACCAACACAGAAGGCTATATTGTTTTTTTCAAATCAAAGTTAAATTAAAGCTTACATGTCTTCAGATCATGTCTGATCATCAGTTTCAATATTCTCTAATAAATTATTTTGCTGAGCAGCAAACTGTTAAATCAGCTGCAGTGTGGCTGATTTTGCTGCTAATGCTAATACACAAGCGAGGCGAGCACGTTGGCAAAACGAAACCTCCTAGGAGAGAGACGCCCAGAGTAGTTTCTTTCAATTACCTGACATCTCTATGTCTCAATTTTTTTTCTGATAATTTCAATACTTTCTAGGACCCCGGGCTTTTTACAGCATGGGTTTACACAGCTATATACTAGCTGTGTAAGCCCATGCTGTAAAAAGCCTGGGGTCCTAGAAACTATTGAAATCGTCAGAAACTATTCAAAAACAAAAACAGTCGACCCTTGATATATGACCGGCCTGACATGCGAACAACTTGATTCACGACCAAAATTTTTGTTTTGATTTACGACCAACATCTTGCGTTACGACCTGAATGCAGTCACGTGTATCCGCTTGCGCGATTGTAAACAAACTGCTGAGAGCGTTTGTAAGCATCAGTCAGAGCCCAGATACATGTGTTTGTGGACGTAATTTTGGTCAGTGCAGTGATTTATATAATTTTTTTCGATAATTGCTAAGGAAGGAAGCGAAGGTAACGAAGGTAAAGAAAGGTATCACATTCGAAATGAAGAAGGAAATTGTGTGGAAATATGAGAGTGGCGTTCGTGTGACTGATCTTGCTAATATGTACAGCATGTCAAAATCCACCATCTCGACAATTTTACAAAGAAAAGATTTGTATAAGGAGGCTCCTTCCAAACAATAACCACCTTCCATTTCATTCTCCTCCTCCTCCCTTCCTGCAGCCCAAAGATGTCAAATTAAATGGTGAGTACAGTATGAAATAGTTGTTTCTGGTAGGCTAGGCACTTTTTATAACTTTTTGGTTAGTACATTAGAAAAATTTTTGGTGTTTTGGTAAATTATGCACATTATACAACCCTTTTTTATTATGAAAAGGTTAAGTAAGTGTTGCAGTGGGAGGTTCAGAACACATTATGGGTATTTCCATTATTTCCTATGGGAAAAATAGTCTTGACTTACAACCAACTTGAGTTACAACCAGCCCTCGCGAACAAATTGAGTTCGTAAGTCAAGGGTCCACTGTATATATATATATATATATATATATATAGATAGATAGATAGATAGATAGATAGATAGATAGATAGATAGATAGATAGATAGATAGATAGATCTTTATTGTCATTGTCACTTTTACAAAGGAACAATTAAATTTAAGGTGCAATATATATATATACACACATATATATACTGTATATGAGCTATTATTAAAATTAAAAAGAATTATCACTAATCTGTTCTGTCAGTGTGATGCTTACAAATGCACGTTCAGTATCTGTAGGGTTACAGCAGTGACATCCGATATTCACATTATTGTGTATGTTTTGTTTTTCACTGTCATTAAAGATGCTATCTTTTATTTTTTTAACTTTTAGAAGTTCACTGCCTATGTGTTAAAAGCACACATTGTCCTTGGTAGGCAATACTCACGCAAACAATCATCATTACCATATAGTAAGTGAATCTACAGAGAAAGATGACTGAACATACATTCAAACCTACAGACCAACAGAACATACTGGGGACTCAAAAAAATCAACAGAAACACACTTGATTTTTTTCTTACCGTTTTTTACATTGCATAATCATAACAAGAACAATACTAATGGTATACATATGACTATACACACAAGTCTTGGTTAACTTAATATTTCTTTCAGCAATTTTACATTTGAAGAGATAAATATGAGAGAAGGTGGTATTTAATATAATTTGAAGCGACATTTCTTAGTAGTTCATGCTTTAGGGGTTGTTGCAGTTAATTTTGTCTAATATTAATTAAACAGTTGATTACCAATATTATACAGTAAATATTCCTCTTTATCATAATCATTCTTCTGGAACAAACTTTCAAACATTATTCAAAATGGTATTTTGAAAGTTTAAAATGAATAATATTTTTTGGTTCCAATTTGTGAAGTAATAATTACTGAAATTAGATGTTAGAAATATGTTCTCTGTTAAAAAAGTAAGTATTCTGTCAACCTATAGTGGATATAAGTTTCCTAAACTGTTATACCATAACAACCTTGGGATATCTGCTACTATAATAAAATAAGTGTTTAATAAAAATACACAAAGATTACTTAGAGCTGTAAAACTATGGCTCTTGTAAATATATTCATATATATATTCATAACTCTCATCTAATATAATACTGCTATATTAAAAAATGTTTCTGAATAATTTTTACAGGAGTGCTATACTGTAAACAGCATTATCAGTATACAATAATATCATAGCAAGCTCTGTTTTAATATCTGTTATAAGAAAATGCAGATAGTGGTAGGCTGCTGAAAGCATCAGCATATTGTGAAGTTCATTATTTTTAGTACTTGCTGTGAACTGCCTGGAGTGACTACTATCAGGGAAAAATCATTTAAAAATACATTTACTATGGCCATGCAGGGCTACACGTATTATAAAAGACACAAAAGCCTCAATATCTACAAAAGAGGCCTGAAATTCTTATTTTGCTAGTGTGAAGCTAAGGAAATGGTCCTCATATTTTACACATCTCTTCTTCCTCTGAACTGTAGTTCTTTTTTTATTTTTGTTTCATCAGGTAGCAAGTCATCATCTTCTGGGCACTGTTTATTTTATATTGTGAAATAAGTTTCTTACAAAGAAAACATGATTGCAATAAATTTCATACAGTGCAGCTTTATTTAAAAATTCCAAGAGCCCTAGGTTAGTCACATCATGAACACTGTAAGAATAGAGGACTCGTCCATCTAGCCATTTAATAAACTTATTTAATGCAGAGGCCCCCAGAGCCTGTATGAGTGTTTCTAAAAGTGAAGAGTGAAAGCCAAATTAGTGATTCACAATGCTTATGCACCACAAAACCATTAAAAATATATTTTTTAAGTGACAGAGTGAACACTGAAGTCGAAAACAACGGGATACAAAAACACCAATTTAAAATAAAAAGCAATTTCTTTATTCTTGGTGAGTTAAAGAGACTGCTCCCCCAATCCCCCCCAGCTCAGTGCCACTCACTGTTTAGAACAGGTGGTCTGCAGTCTAACGTGGGGCCTCCCTCTAAATATCTTCTTCATGTATTAAACAAAAAAAAATATATATACATGGCAGTTCATTTTGGGGTTATATATAAATTATAATAGCTTACTACTCCCTGAATTGAAATGTGTACATTGCTTCTTTCAGTTAAAGAGGTTATCAGAGCACTCACAGTTTTAAGAAATAGGCTCATATAACTTTAAGCAGGAATTCAGAAACTTTCACATTGGTTTATAATATCACAGCGTGTTCTGCTAGTATCAAGAGATCAGAATTTTCTTATAAAGAATGCAAATTATTCCCTTAATGTGCACAAGCTTAATTCTTTTTCTACACACAGTATATGATAAACAAATCATATAGAAGTAATAAATCATATAGCTCTCTGCAGCATGATTAATACAAAATACAGTCCTTGGTATTTGTGAGTTAAATACTTATAATCATTATAGTTAATAATGTTTTTTCTTCCTCAACAGTAAGCCAGGACAGATAAGCCAGATGATGAACCATCAGACTGTTGTGCATAGCATCTGGCTCTTTTCATTGCTTCTCTCGGAAAAACAAGAAACCAAAGAATGCAGGTAGGGAACCAAGAATAATACAGCTGGGGGACATCTAGAAAGTTATTTTACTAACTGGAAGCTCAAATTCTAAATATTGTTGTGACTCGTTAGCTGGCAGAAAGTATGGCACACAGGCTTTGCTCATGATTAAAGACTCTTTCATTGGGCCTTTTATTAGGATTTTGCCTGACCAGAGCCCTAACCAAACCCAGTGCAGTATGGCCCCTCAAGACACCAGCTCTCAGTAAGAGCCCCCCTGTTGTTTACTTGGGAGACTCGATTGCGTGTAGAACCCTTGTCCAGTGCTGCTCTTCTCTGGCACTTTCAAAGCTCCTGGTTTTGCGTTGCTCCTTCAAGACACACGTAAAGCTTCTCACATCACTCTTTCTCTGTCTTTAGTACTGTCCTTACATGTGGTTCATTTGCTGACACTAAGCAGCCCTCAAATGTTTCCTGTGCAGTTTTCACTCAGGTTCAGGTGGACACCTTTCACTTAATCCCATTCAATAACAAACCTTTTTAATAAAATTCATGGCTGGGTTTCAGAATCTAACTGGCATAAATAATCAATGGATAGGACATTGATCCTTAACAAAGCAAACATTTCAATTTAGAGTCACCTATAAACATATTCTGAATGTCTTTGGGATTTGGAAAAAAACAGAAAATTTGAAGAAAACCTCATACAGACATGAAAAAAATATGCAAAATCTACACACATGGAAAATACTGCGTCACATTGTCATAACATTTTAAACACATGCAGAGGATCAAAGACATTTTTTAAGATTAATAATGTTAACTTTATATCAGAGCATCACTTCAGTCTTTGACAGCCATGGTTAATGGTTCTGCTATTTTGGGAACCATCTGTGGTGTCTGACACAATTATAATTTTAATGTAACCAATTGCAAATTTCAAGTTATCTTGGCTCAGACCACTACACACCAACTAAAATGTAAATGAACACAAAAATGAGCACATACGATACACTGAAACAGGCCAAGTGGCAACAGAGCTGAGAAAAGAAGTTCTTGAAGGAATGCCGATTTTGGGAAAAGGAAATATCTGGTGATTCATGGACCTTAACCAAACCACGGTCCAAATTTAAACAATAAAACAATCTACAAATTGAACCTTCCGGTTCACAGACTGATCTAATGGCAAGTGGTGGGTGCCATCTGGAATTTTTTTTTGTGGTAAACAAGACTTCTCCCATTTGGCATTACAGTATGTTACATTCCTTGAAGTGGTTGCTTGACAGGAGCTGCACAAAAAAAAAATCACGTTGGTAGACTGTTTAAAAAATGAAATTCTAATTGTTTAGTATTGTGTTTCCTAAACATTTGGCACTTCAGTGAGAGTTTTCCATGTTCTTTTTTGTATTTTACTACACTCAACAATGTGTAGGTGAATTTTGCTTCATTTAATTTTTGATCATGCAGTACCATCTCTCAGCTATATTTTTCTTACTTAGGCAGGATTTCCCCTCCTCGAACCGCCACCTTATCGTGGTGGAGGGGTTTGCGTGTCCCAATGATCCTAGGAGCTCTGTTGTCCGGGGCTTTATGCCCCTGGTAGGGCCACCCAAGGCAAACTGGTCCTAGGTGAGGGATGAGACAATGTGCGGTTCAACATAACCTCCTATGATGAATAAAAAATTTGGACGGCATTTTCCCTCACCCAGACGCGGGTCACCGGGGTCCCCCTCTGGAGCCAGGCCTGGAGGTGGGACTCGATGGCGAGCGCCTGGTGGCTGGGCTTACACCCATGGGGCTCGGCCGGGCACAGCCCGAAGAGGCAATGTGGGTCCCCCTTCCCATGGGCTCACCACCTATAGGAGGGGCCAAGGAGGTCGGGTGCAGTGTGAGCTGGGTGGTGGCCAAAGGCGGGGACCTTGGCAGTCCGATCCTCGGCTACAGAAGCTGGCTCTTGGGACGTGGAATGTCACCTCTCTGAAGGGGAAGGAGCCTGAGCTAGTGCGCGAGGTTGAGAGGTTCCGCCTAGATATAGTCGGGCTCACCTCGACGCACAGCTTGGACTCTGGAACCAATCTCCTTGAGAGGGGCTGGACTCTCTACCACTCTGGAGTTGCCCCCAGTGAGAGGCGCTGAGCGGGTGTGGGCATACTTATTGCCCCCGACTTGGAGCCTGTACATTGGGGTTTACCCCGGTGGACAAGAGGGTAGCCTCCCTCCACCTTCGGGTGGGGGGACAGGTCCTAACTGTTGTTTGTGCGTATGCGCCGAACAGCATGTCGGAGTACCCACCCTTTTTGGAGTCCCTGGAGGGGGTGCTAGAGGGCATACCTTCTGGAGACTCCCTCGTTCTGCTGGGAGACTTCAATGCTCACGTGGGCAGTGACATTGAGACCTGGAAGGGCGTGATTGGGAGGAATGGCCCCCCCCGATCTGAACCAGAGTGGTGTTTTGTTATTGGACTTCTGTGCTCGTCACGGATTGTCCATAACAAACACCATGTTCAAGCATAGGGGTGTTCATATGTGCACTTGGCACCAGGACACCCTAGGCCTCAGTTCGATGATCGACTTTGTGGTTGTGTCGTTGGACTTGCGGCCACATGTCTTGGACACTCGGGTGAAGAGAGGGGCGGAGCTATCAACTGATCACCACCTGGTGGTGAGTTGGCTTCGATGGTGGGGGAGGATGCCGGTCAGGCCTGTTAGGCCCAAACGTGTTGTAAGGGTCTGCTGGGAACGTCTGGCAGAGCCCCCTGTAAGAAGTAGCTTCAACTCCCACCTCCGGCAGAACTTCGACCACGTTCATCAGGCCATGATCTTCAGCTCTCTCTGGATCGGTTTGCAGCTGAGTGTGAAGCGGCTGGGATGGGAATCAGCACCTCCAAATCCGAGACCATGGTCCTCAGCCGGAAAAAGGTGGAGTGCCCTCTCAGGGTTGGGAGCGAGATCCTGCCTCAAGTGGAGGAGTTCAAGTATCTCAGGGTCTTGTTCACGAGTGAGGGAAGAATGGAGCGTGAGATCAACAGGTGTATCGGTGCGGCATCCGCAGTGATGCAGGCTCTGCATCGGTCTGAGCCGTAAGGCAAAGCTCTCTATTTACCAGTCGATCTACGTTCCTACCCTCACCTATGGTCATGAGCTAGTAGTGTAGTGACCGAAAGAACGAGATTGCGAATACAAGTGGCTGAACTGAGTTTCCTCCACAGGGTATCTGGGCTCTGCCTTAAAGATAGGGTGAGAAGCTCAGTCATCCGGGATGGGTTCAGAGTGGAGCCGTTGCTCCTCCGCATCGAGCGGAGTCAGATGAGGTGGCTTGGGCATCTGATTAGGATGCCTCCTGGACGCCTCCCTGGTGAGGTGTTCCGGGCACGTCCAACCAGGAGGAGGCCCTGGGGAAGACCCAGGACACGCTGGAGGGACTATCTCTCCCGGCTGGCCTGGGAACACCTCGGGATTCTCCCGGAAGAGCTAGAAGAAGTGGCCAGGGAGAGGGAAGTCTGGGTATCTCTGCTCAAGCTGCTGCCCCCGCGACCCGACCTCGGATAAGCGGAAGAGGATGGATGGATGGATGGATAGGCAGGGTTTGACCAAAAGGATTCAAATCAATCACTTTTAAGGGATGTTGCTTAGTAGTCACTTCAGCCTGGATAATATTACTTACAGCTCTATCTATAATGTTTGGAACAAATACACAGTTTTCCATGATTTACCCTTCTGCTCCACAGTTTTACAAGTCAAACGATTCAGATGTGATTTAAGTGCACATTGCAGATTTTCATTTGAGGGTATTTGCATACACTTCTGTCACACCATATAGAAATGACAATACTTTTTCTACATGGACCCCCATTTCAGGGCACCATAATGTTTGGAACGTAGCAATGGCAGGTCTATTAAAGCAGTCATATTTAGAACTTTGTTGCATTACCCTTGCATGCAATGACTTCTTGAAGTCTGTGATTCGTAGATATCACCAGGTGCTAAGGATCTTCTCTGGTGATGCTTCACCAACTTTCTAATGCAGCCACCTTCAGTTTTCTTTGGGAACGTGTCCCATTAAATTTTATCTTCAGCATATGGAAGGTATACTCAGTTGGATTTAAATCGGTTGACTGGCTTGGCCATTCAAGAATTTTCCATTTTTTAGCTTTGAAAAACTCCTGTGTTGCCTTAACAGTGTCTCTGAGATCATCATCTTGTTTTAAGTGCCACCCAATGAGTTTGGAAGCATTTATTGGAACTTGAGCAGATAAGATGATTCTACACACTTCAGAATTCATTGAGGAACTGGTCCGTCAGCAATTCCATCATCAGTGAAGATAAGTGTGACTGTACCTGTGGCAGCCATACATGCCCAAGCCACAACAATACTGCTACCATGTTTAACAGATGAGATGGGATGCTTTGGATCTTGAGCAGTTCCTTTTCACCTCCACACATAGCTCTCCCCATCACTCTGATGCAGGTTCATCATTGTCTCATCTGTCCATGTGACCTTTTTCCAGAATTCTGCAGGCTCAAGTCCTTTTTCACAAACTGTAATGTGCCATCCTGTTTTTAAGGCTAACTAGTAGTTTGAATCTTGCAGAGTGGCCTCTATATTTCTGTGGTCTGTGACACATCTACATCTGCCTCTTGAAGACCTTTGCAATTACGGAGGTCACCAGTGTCTCCTTTCTTCATAATGAAATTCCAGACAGTTGATTTAGGTAATCCTAAAATTTTACCGATATCTGGAATGGCTATATTCTTGTTTTTCAGCCTCATAATGGCTTCTTTGACTTTCATTGGCATAGCTCTTGTCCTCAGGTTGAACAAAAGCAACTACAGACTCCAAAGGGTAGAAGCAAGCCGAGGTATCTTATGAAACATCGAAACACACCTGAGAAATCACAAACACCTGTGACACCAATTGCCCCAAACATTATGGTGCCCAGAAATGTAGGGGACCATGTAAAAAAAGTGTTGTCATTTCTACATGTTGTGACCATAATATATGCAAATACCCTTAAAAGAATGTCTGCCATGTGTACTTTAATCACATCTGAATTGTCTGATTTGTATTTTTAAATTGTGAAGCAGTGGGGTAAATAAGGAAAATGTGTCTTTGTCTCAAACATTATGGAGGGCACAAAGATTAAATTTATTGAAATTAAACCCTGATAGACATAATAAAATGGAGAAGACTAAATACCATATCAACTCTCTATGAATAAAACTTTGATGATAAATCTTGATGTAAAGTGGGGATTTGCAAGAAGCATCCAAAAGTAAGTCTACTTTTCATTCACACACCTGAAGCAATAGAGCAAAGGACAGGACACCTTCAGGGGATGCCAATTCAACACCAGCCACATTCACTATACACACATGGTGGTGGATTTGTGTTGCTGATGCACATAACGGACTTCTTCTCAACAGACTGAGATGTGGAGCTGAGATTGCATTTCATCTTCCTTTCATCCATACATTATCAAACCCATTTAACTGAGAACTAGAATGTATTTGTATTTATATTAATGGCTACAAAAAAGAAATCAAACATGTTTGTCAATAGTGCCGCATGTGACTAAATCCAAATGGTATAGCAAAGCTTAAAATGGTTGTCGGTATAAAATAAAAAACAAACTGAAAGACTATGTTAGCAAGTTTCAAGACTTAAATACATAATGAAGAAAAAAAAAAAACAAAAGGTCATGAATTACATTTGCATTTCAACATAAGCCTGCTTGTTATTCATATAATCCCCCTAGATGACCCTGAACTGTGCAATCTTTTTTAATAAGCATGTGTCGAATGGGGTACTTGGCCTTCACACAAAGTACCAATGACAAGAATAAAGGTCTAAAATTTGATGATCTGTTAAATTAGAAAAATGAAAGAGCTTTTGATGTGTAAAGGTTGTCTTTGCCTTACTGCTGGTATTTCTCTGCATTTGAATCAATATGTTTTGAACAGTGCATTTATTTCAAATGCCTATAAATCAATTCATTTTCTGAATATCATCTGAATGTTTTATTGGCAGGCACAGCCTTTTAATTACTTCAGTGCTCAAAGCATAACATCATTCACCACAAGTATGAGACACACAGTTAACAACATTATTCAATACTGTATTCAGAATTCAGAACATTTGACTTACAGTAAATTAACTTGAAAGATCTAATCTGTCGGTTTTAGAAAACTGGGCATAACAGTTACCGGTACAAACAAGATATTTTGATAATTTTTCTAAGCAGAAAGCAGTATTTTTAAATAAAATAAAATAAACTGACAGACAAAGCTTTGGGGCTGTGTGAAGAAAATTATATTACACAGCAGAAAACCCATAATGACATACACAGACAAGGACGAGACACTGGACCCAGGATCTGTAAAGCTGCACCACCATATCACCTTCTAACCAAAAGTTTGAAAACGACTTTAAGCAATTACCATATTTTTTGCTCCATAACACGCACTTTTTTTCCCCAAAAGAAGGGTGGAAATGTCTGTGCATCTTATGGAGCGAATATTATGTCACAGACCGTGATGTATATTATCTGACAAAAGTCGGGTAGAGGGCGACAATCAGCTGTTACGTTACAGGCATTTCCTCTCTGCTTGGAGGAATGTTAGACTCATTGACTCGGCATCTAATCCTTGCGTGTGCGTGAGTTACAAAATGTAAACAAATGTAAACAAAGGCAAGATGGCATCAACATCTCACGAGGGAGCAAAGAGAGGGCAGAAAACAAAACACTCAGCAGACAATGTTTTGCGCATTATCACTGAGTCGGACTCTGACTTTTCAGAATCACATTTTTTTGACAGTGATCAGGAGATTGAGCAAGTAAGTGAGGAACTGGCATCAGCTGATCGGACACCAGCTGAGCACATTAGCGCAGCCGATGCACCTACGGCAAGGTTCGTGTGGGAGGAATACCCAGACATTGATCCGTGGGAGCCAAACTGGCTACCGAACTTCACAAGACTGCATGGCTTGCTGTTGGACTCGACAGATTACCAGCTGCTGGACTACTGCAGGCTGTTCTTTCCTGAGGCTGCCTTTCAGCTACTGTCAGACGAGACAAACAGGTATGCAGAGCAATTTTTTGAATCGCGGGCAGCGCTTGCACCGCATTCTCGTTTTTTAAAGTGGAAACCCACAACAAAAGACGAGATGAAGGGCTTTGGACAGGTTATGCTGTGTGATAGGTGCATGCTCCTGCAAAGTGATTGTGAGCAACTCAGCTTCATAAATTCTGACACTAGTAAAGAGGAGTTCTTGGGGTTTCCAGAAAACTAGAAGAGTACTTGAACCTTAAAGTTTCTCCTCATTTGTTAATGACAGTGATGATGGTTCTTAATACCGCTGTTGACTTTACATGGTTGAAATATTTTTCTGCTATATTTTATTAAATATATTAGTACACCATTTGGTTCAGAATATTTTTTTTCTTGTTTTCCTCCTCTAAACCTAGGTGCGTCTAATGGTCAGGTGCATCTTAAGGAGCGAAAAATATGGTAATTATTATTTTTAGAATAATACAAATGTGTTTCTAGAAAGACTATTATAATAAAAAGGTAAAAAATAAGTAGGTATTGCAGAAGAAGAGACAGAACACATAAATAGGTTTGGGGCATGACCATGAGCCCATGTAATATGTAGCAAAAAAAGAAACAAACTCTTTAGCAGAGAAATGAGTATGTCTTTTCAGATAAGACTCCAACACAAAACTGAGTTGAAATGACAGGCTCCTGATTTATAAGGGTTGACAACAGGAAGGGATGGGCCCAGATGAGCATTAAACCAAGTGACATCAGCACTGGAATGGCCATTAATCTTCCATTCTGCCAAGGGAGGAAGAGAGAAGGAATTAGAACACAGTGCCAACACCTGGTTCGGCGGGTAATTACCATCACCAGAGCCTTTAAGCTGCCTCCCAAGCACACTTATGTGACAGCAGCCTTTATATTATATTGTATCCTTATTGTAAAGCATGTCATTCTTATATTAAAAACAACAGAATTAATAAAATGTTCAAAAAACTGCCATAATTTATTTATCTAAGCAGCTTCAAATGCAAAGCAGGAAGATATCACAGCTACAACACCAGTCCGTCATAAGGCACATTCGTAGACACAACCAAGTTCTACCGTCCTGTCGATCCAACTTTCACAAAGGCAGAACACATAAGCCCTCACGCTGACAGTGACCGCATTATGGCTTAAACCTAGGTGTCTGGGGCTCTGCCACTATGACATCTAATTTAAAATGATACATTTCATATTACATTTCCAACTCTAGCAATTTTGAATGGTCATGCTAAACAGCAAAAAACAATTATACGCCTTATTACCTTTATTCTTATGTTAGTGCTTTCAATTAGTGTGGGAAATATGCATATGGGCAGTGCATAGCAGGGAAATGTCATTTGTTATGTTGTTATGTGATTAATTATTAAAATGAGAATCTGAAAAGGTTAACTAGCAAATGCAAACAAAATTTTGATTAGCTTTTTAATGAACCATGGAATTTAAAAATATATGTATTTTCAAGGGCCCTGAACAGTAAGAATAGTGAACATTTATAACGCTATGTTGTAATTGCAGTAATTACTATTCACATGATGATCATGATGATGGTGATTACTGAACCATGGTTGGGTTTCTAGGTGCCTTTTGTGTGGGATAAGCACAATAGCTGTTGTTTGTATGGGATTAATACAAAAACACCCCATCTTTGTCCTCTGGTCTCAAAAACATGTATATTGACATTCCCAAACAATTTCTGAGCATTTTTGGTTGATGTGAGAACATGCCCTATGGGAGATGTATTCAGTTTTAGGCACCCCTTCACACAGAAATACACGTCCACTACCCATAACCCTAATCACAAATGGCAAGTATAGAAAATTGGAACAATGAATTAATGACCTGAGCCCATTATCATATCGGTTAAAACTGTGTCACATTTAAACCATTAACATCTTTTTTGTTCTCCACCTGAGAATTATTAATTGAACATAATTTAAACAGGAAAGCTGCAAGCAGCTTTAATCTGAGTCCATGCAGTTTGACACGACACAAGAAATGTTTCTATTCTAAGTACTTTAGATAGCAGAAAAATGTTCACACATACTTCTGAGATATAATTATGTATTAAAAATCTAATTGCAAATTCAATTCAAAATTCAATTTCAATTCAATTAAAAATTGCAAATTCAAAAACTGACATTAAGTTAATAAAAATATTAAGTGTTGATTGGCATCTTGTCCAGGGATTATGCCTATTTGTGTCCTGTACTTGCTTGGATAAACTCCAGATTAAACGGGCATAGAAAATGGTATAGTATGGTATTAAAAGTTGAAAAAATTTGTCTGTTTTTACATATTTGTATATAACTTTTAAAAAATTTAATAGCAGGCATATTGGAAACTTTTTAATATGTTTTTACACTTCTAATTATTAATTTTAGTTAGGATATAAATATATGAAGAGACACAGTGGTGCAACAGTTAGCCTTTGCGGAGTTTGTACATTTTCCCCGCAACTCTACAGGTCCTCTGAGATCCTTATAATGTGCATATTAAGTTTGTTGCTAATAAATATGCGACTTAATCTCACACAATCTGTTGTGCACTCAATACTGCAAGGAATAAATTATGCAAACATAGATGTCAGGGAAGTTTACACAAAGGTAAAGACCATCCCACACTAGACATTCAATCAACCTATACCGAATGTCTTAATTTTACCAAGACACTGTAATGGATGGCCAGGGATTGTGCCCTACCGAGAGACCTGGAGGAGCAGGGAACCAGGAGAAGGGAAATTTATATCTAGGGACATGAGAGGGCAGCTCCCATGGGTGGTATCGGGGCCACAGGCTTGGGGCTCTGGAGCTCAAACCTTTTGCGGTCAATGGCCACCGACAGGGGGCACCTGGACATCTCTGGAAACAAGATCTGCAGCAGTTCTGCCACACTCGGAAGTGCTGCCGGAGGCTAATCAAGAAGCACCAGGAGCACTATAAAAGGGGCCGCCTCACTCCATTCAAGGAGCCGGATTCGGGTAGAAGAGGACGGAGCTTGTAAGAGAGGAGTGGAGGCAGCAGTGAAGTAAAAGAGAAAACGAGAAGGACTGAGCCTTGTGGGTAATTTGTGCACTGTGTGCTGTGCTAAAAGAACTATAAATAAATATAGTATGCATTTGGACATCTTGTGTCTCAATGTCTGTCTGTAGCCGGGCTTCTTTTACAATACGCTAAGCATTATTGAAGAATCATAGCAAGTAAGAAAATATTTTAGTTGCTATTTTGGGTCTAAAAAAAAATCTTCTCAAGCTGAGCCTGCAATATACAGTCCTGAGCTGGCTGTTCAATCAGAATATAATAGCAGTAAAGGCATTAAAAAAGCACTCTGTACACTTTTGTATGAATACTGCTGAAGATCTCAGTTTAATGAAAAATGCACATGGGCTAATCGCTGCACTGGGGTCATCTTATGAATAGAAAGCTTAGGGGGACTAGCATCTGTTACGATAAGTAACAGCAACATAAATGTTAATGGTGGATTCAGGAGTATAGATTTAGTGAAGGAAACCATGGTTGAAAGCAGTGTTTGGGAGGCAGAAAATCGATAAACTAAAAAAACGAAGTACTTTTTACTGTCCTCAAGTCAGAATAATTATACAAAACCAAACTGACAGATGCATCAATTGACAATAAATGATTGTAAAAGACAGAGTGAGAGGATGCTCCTATTTTGAATAAATATGAATAAATAAAAAACCTTACACCTAAAAAAACTTTGTTTACAAATGAAAAAAATTTTTTTTTTTCAAATTTACATAAGTAAAACAAAGCAAAATAGCATGGATCTCAGCATTGGCAGAAAACCACTATGATAATGGTAAGACCCAAGTCCTAGTCCTAATTAAACCTGCAAATAAATGACTGCATGATTCCATCTGTAGTTCAACACCAGTGTCAGAGAGGTAAGGGCAGAGCTGTGATTAGCAGTAGCATCCAATGCCAAAGTCCTTGTCAAATTGCAATGCCTGTTTTGAACTTTCAATGCAGTGCCATTGTTGTTCCAAAGATGTCATGATCACAATGGCATTCAAGAAGTACATTACTGGTCAACCTGCATTTAATGAACATAAAGCCAAAATGTTTTGATGAAAATTTGAGGGCTCTCAGTCTGCTATTCATTAATTATTACAGCCAGAAAAAGAATCGTGATCTGCTTGCATCTGTTCTTCCTACATTTCTGTTTTAAATACAGATAGAATGGCACTTCTTCAAGGAAACTATCATGGTAATCGCTAACAAATGCATGAAGCTATGCTGGTGAAATGTAAACCTTGAAAGCTTTTAAAACAGGGTTGGCCAAACATTTTTAAATCAAGGACCCACACAACATTGCATCATCAGGTCAGGGTTCCCCATTAATATAAACCTAATGTTGTATAGCAGAACATTAGTTTGGCTCTTGGTTTCCGCTGATAGTTGTCACACAAAATGACTTTGTATAACAACGGACCTATTCATCAAAACAAATGCTTAACTACAGTAGACTAGTGATGCATATTTATGTAATCATATGTCATATGATATCTTTAGACAAGGGGTTCTCAACTGTTTTTATTGGCATTATAACCCCAAATAATGGAACTGTTTTGAAGTACCACAGTTTACTTTTTGGTCTTGTACTGAACTGTTACCAGGCAGAGCCAAAGGTGATGTTTGTTTAATCCTTCCACCCCAAAATTAAATTTTGGAATTTTAACAAGGGATTGCTAGGTTTATTTCTGGATCTGTGTCTTTAAATTTTTCATATGCGTGGCAAATGCTTTTTTACTTAATTTTTTTCAAATGTAACAGCAGCATGGTTTGTTACTAAGAGGAATGGAAAGGGAGCTTTTACCTTGAACCCCACGTAAGTAGAGGGAGACTTTGAATTAGCATGGACTGTGTTACCAGCAATTCTTTTAAGGACCATTTTTCCCATTATTTACTTGTTCTTAATTTTTTTTGTGTTCCACCCTTTTCACTTGACTGTTGCATGCATACTGTAGAAGTTGAACCCTGCATCTCTAGTTTTTAACTACATTGATACACAACTACTATTATCTAACAGTTACTGAACACTTTTGAGTTGTGTTTATTTAAACCCTATGTAAAGACCATCTTTAAATCTGAGCTTATTTTTTAATGAATATCAGCCTTGAGTTTGGAAACCATTGTTTAAAAATGTATCCAGATGAAATGGATATGTCAAAATTCTTAATATCTCATGTTCTTAGTTATTCAGTTCTGCATTCCCTTTCCCATCTGTTGAATCAGCAATAATAAAGCCAAGTGTAAAGGCCTTTTTATTTATTGAATATATTAATTTAGTCCACATAAAATGTTAATAAATATGTAATTCATTCAAGTGGCTTGTTACTTTTAGGACATTTAGGGTTTTGTTTAACAGAAAAAGTTTAAATTAACCCAGTATTGCACTCATCTAGGTAACCGGTTCCTTAAGTTTTGAATACAAATGTAAAGTGATGATAAGCATAATTATGAATAAAGCTTTTAAGACATAACATGCTTGAATAAGGAGTGAGCCTGGCATGCTTTCCGGCTTGCCTTTTTGTGTGCAGTTGGTGTGAAGACATTCTCTTCTGTATCTGTGCTAACAGTAGTGCAGTCTCATGAAGGGGAGGGAAATGAGAAATATAAAAGGCAGTCTAATTTGTGCTTTTTACTCTAGTTTTGAGCTTTACTTTTTATTTATTTTTTTTATTTTATTAAAATCAAATAACATTCTAAACAAATAAGTCAAGTTTTACAAAAATACGTTTGAAACAAATCAACCTCCACCTCTGAGAGAGAGAGAGCTAGGTCAGCAGAGTAAAACTTTAAGCTAGTAAAAATAAGTAAATAGATAAATTAATAAATGAATATAGATAAATAGAGTAAATAAAAAAAGAAAAAAGAGGGGAGAGAATCTGCTTCCTCAATTTAAATGCTTATTCTAAAATGTTATTGATTAGATACTGCCAGGTTTTGAAAAAGTTTTGAACAGATCCTCTAAGTGTGAAATTGATTTTTTTCCCATTTCAAATAGTATATAACCTCAGTTACTCACTGACTTAACAGAGGTGGGTTAGGATTCTTCCAGTTGAGCAAGATAAGCCTACGTGCTAATAGTGAAGTAAAGGCAATTACAGTTTGTTTGTCCTTCTCCACTTTAAGCGCATCTGGGAGTACACCAAACACAGCTGTTAATTGGTTAGGAGGGATTCTGACACCAAGGCTGTCTGAAAGGCATTTAAAGATTTTGGTCCAGAATGATGTTACTTTGGTACATGCGCAAAACATGTGGCCCAGTGAAGCTGGAACTTGATTGCAACGTTCGCTGGTTGGATCTTGCCCTGGAAACATTTTGGACAATTTTAAGTATGACAGAGGTGCTCGATATATCATTTTGAGTTGAATAATTGTATGCTTTGCACATATGCAGTTCGAGTGAATTCTGTGCATTGCTACCTTCCACTCCTTTTCTGAGATGTTGAGTGAGAGATTGTTTTCCCTCTGTTTGCTTGGATCTTTAAAAGGGAAGGACTGTAAAATGGTTTTATATATTGCAGAAATGCTGTCTGCATCCTCAAAACTGATCAATATTTTCTCCGTCATAGAAGTAGGTGGGAGGTGAGGAAAATCGGGCAGGTTCTGTTTAACAAAGTTTCCAGTTTGAAGGTAGTGAAAGAAATGTGTTGCTGGAAAGTTAAATTCGGAGAGTAATTGTTCTTAGGATACAAAGATGTTGTCTATGTACAGATCTCTAAGTGATTTAATCGCAAATGTTTTCCACACATTAAATACTGCGTACATTTGAGAGGGAGGAAAAAGGTGGTTATCACGCAGAGGTGCCACAGATAAAAGCTTCTTTATCTTAAAATACCTCCTACATTGGTAACATATTCTGAGTGAGTGAAGCATAATTCAGTTGTTAGTATATTGGCAATGACTTGTATTTATTGGGGTACAAAGCAAAGAATATAAATAAGTAATGCAGGATTTTATTTCTATTGCAGACCAAGCCTGTGTATGTTCATCCATTTGTGTCAATGTCAAGGTTTTTATAGCTTGTATATTTGCTGCCCAGTAATAAAATTGAAAGTTAGGTAGAACCATGCCACCTTCTGCCTTTGGCCTTTGTAGTGTTGCCCTTTGGATACATAGATGTTTTGAATTCCAAATAAATGAGGTTATGGTTGAATCTAATTTCCTAAAAAATGATTTATTGATGTACTGTATATTGGAATGTTTTGAAATAAAAAATGAAGCTTAGAAAGGATATTCATCTTAACAATGTTAATTCTTCCAGCTAAAGTGAGATGAAGGGTAAACCATCTATGCAAGTCTTTCTTAATTTTTTCCATACAGATGGCAAAATTTTGTTGATAAAGAGCTTTATGTTTACTTGTGATGTTTACCCCTAAGTATTTAAACTTATCTGCAATAATAAAAGGGAAGGTGTCTAATCTGATATTGTGTGCTTGAGAATTCACTGGAAAGAGCACACTTTTATTCAAATTAATGCTGACACCAGAAATCTTTTGAAATTCTGTTAATGCTGTTAGGACTACATGCACAGTATTTTGTGGATCTGATATATACAGTACCATATCATCTGCATACAGAGAAATTTTCAAATCAAGTCTTTCTCTGATAATCCCCTTTATCTCATAAGCATTTTGACAGTAAACTGCCAGTGGCTCAATGGCGATTGCAAAAAGCAGTGGTGACAAGGGGCATCCTTGTCTGGTACCACGTTCTAGTTTAAAGTAGACTGAATTCATGTTGTTATTACAAACTGAAGCTTCTGGACTGGTATACAGTAGTTTAATCCATGCACAAATGTTTGGGCCAAACCCAAATTTCTCCAATGTAGTGAAAATGTACTTCCATTCAACCATATCAAATGCTTTTTCTGCATCCAAAGATAAGAAGATCTCTGGTGTGTTAGACTTTATGTATATTATGTGTATTATTATGTATATTGTATTAAACAAACATTGAAGATTAGAAGCTAAGTGTCTGCCTTTAATTAATCCAGTTGTTCTTGTGATATTACAGAAGGAAAAACTTTCTCAATCCTTCTAGTTAGAACTCTGGAGGGTGTCTTAACATCATTATTCAGAAGTGAAATAGTTATATATGATGCACATTGTAATAGATCATTATTTTTATTTGGAGAGATGGCAATTAAAGCTTGGCAAAATGTCAGAGGTTTAATTTTGTTGCCTCTAGCATCTGTAAACATTGTAATAATAGTGGGCACAGTAATCCCTCGCTATATCGCGCTTCGCCTTTCGCGGCTTCACTCCATCGCGGATTTTATATGTAAGCATATTTAAATATATATCGCGGATTTTTTGCTGCTTCGCGGGTTTCTGCGGACAATGGGTCTTTTAATTTCTGGTACATGCTTCCTCACTTGGTTTGCCCAGTTGATTTCATACAAGGGACGCTATTGGCAGATGGCTGAGAAGCTACCCAGCTTACATTTCTCTTTCTCTTGCGCTGACTTTCTCTGATCCTGACGTAGGGGGATTGAGCAGGGGGGCTGTTCCCACACCTAGACGATACGGACGCTAGTCTAAAAATGCTGAAAGATTATCTTCACGTTGCTATCTTTTGTGCAGCTGCTTCCTGAAACGACATGCTGCACCGTGCTTCGCATACTTAAAAGCTCGAAGGGCACGTATTGATTTTTGCTTGCTTGTTTTTCTCTGTCTCTCTCACTCTCTTTCTGTGCTCTTGACGGAGGGGGTGTGAGCTGCCGCCTTCAACAGCTTTGTGCCGCGGTGCTTCGCATACTTAAAGCCAAACAGCCCTATTGATTTTCCTCTGCCTTTATGACAGTCTCTGCTCCTGACTCCTTTGAAGAGGAAGATATGTTTGCATTCTTTTAATTGTGAGACAGAACTGTCATCTCTGTCTTGTCATGGAGCACAGTTTAAACTTTTGAAAAAGAGACAAATGTTTGTTTGCAGTGTTTGAATAACGTTCCTGTCTCTCTACAACCTCCTGTGTTTCTGCACAAATCTGTGACCCAAGCATGACAATATAAAAATAACCATATAAACATATGGTTTCTACTTCGCGGATTTTCTTATTTCGCGGGTGGCTCTGGAACGCAACCCCCGCGATGGAGGAGGGATTACTGTATAACTTATTTAAATTTTTTTTAAATGAAATTCTGTTGGGGTAGCCATCAGGGCCTGCTGCTTTTCCATTTTGGAGTGAGTTTATAGAGTCATGTAATTCTGAGAGTGTTAGAGGTTTGTCCATTTCCTCTGCACTAAGAGTATCTAGCTGTGGTATTTGTAATGCTTCAAAAAATTAATTAGATTGTGAATTATCTTCTTTAAACTGGGTAGAATATAAGGACTTATAGTACTCAGTAAATGCCTGGGTTATATTTTTAGGGTCAATGATTTTATCTCCACCTGTGTTGGTAATTTCTGTTGCTACGTTGTGAATTTCCTTCCTGTGGATCTGTTGAGCTAAGATTTTATTAGCCTTCTCTCCATGTTCATAGTAATGATATTGTGATTTAAAGATGAGCCATTCTGTTTCTTTTGTTGTCAAGAGGTTACATTCTGGACACCTGGCATATTTTTAATCTGTTCTGTTAATTTCGCTGATTAACTCTGATGGCTTCTTGGTTTCCAGTTTATTTTGATGGGAAAGATATGAAATAATCTCCTTCTTGGTTTCTAATTTATTTTTGAGGGAAAGATATGAAATAATCTGTACTCTTAAAAAAGCCATTAGAATTTACCAGAGTATTCCTGCAAAGGCCTCTGAGGATGCATGTGTTTCTACAAAATAATTAATTTGTTTGGAGATTAGGTCTGTACAGTTCTCATCAGCTAATGACATGGGGTTAAGATGCCAGCTACAAAATTATTGTGTAGGGCATAGTGATTTAAGCTCCATGATCAGAGGGGTATTATCTGATATAACAATAGCAACATATTTGCAAGATTTGACAGTGGGCAGTAAATTATAATCTATAAAGAAACAACTCTTGAATAACTATGATATACTGATGAGAAGAAGGAATATGCTGTTGACTTTGGATTTAAAAATCTCTATGGGTCTGATAAGATATGATCCATTACAAACAGTGTGATAATTTTTGCAGTATTAGATGTTATCCCCACTGTAGTTGAAGAACTATCCAGGTCTGGATTCAAAACACAATTAAAGTCTCCAGCCATTATAATCATATGAGTGTTCATGTTAGAAATACTGTAGATGCAAATACATTTTGGGTGAAATCTCTATCACCAACATTAAGTGCTTAGATATTTATCAAGATTACTTTAGATTTAAATAAATTACCCATCATAATATATCGCCATTCAAGATCAGATACATCATCAGATATTACAAATAACATTGTTCTATGTATTAAGATTTCAGCATCTCTAGTTTTCTTTGTATAGCTGGAGTGTAAGATTTGGCCAATCCAATTGCTTTGCAACTGAAACCTTACTTATTAAGTAAGTCTCCTGTTAAAGTATTATCTTGGTATTTAGACCTGTTATTTGAGAAAATATATTTTTCTTTTTAGATCATGATTGAGACTTTTGACATTCCAGCTTTCAAAGTTCATTGTTTGGACAGAGAGACAGACACTCTTTCTGAATTTTGGAGGATGTTTTTATAATCTTCAGTAAAGGCAGTACATTATTTCATATAATAGTTTTAACCTTGATATCATAGTATTGCCAATCGTTGATGCTTCTTACCATTGTCTTTAATTTTCTCTCCCACAGAATTATGTCTCATATGCATCCTTGAAATCTGAATAAAAAACTCCAGCTGTTGCTCCTCATCATTGTATCTTCTGTTAGACAAATAAAGTGGCCACGTGTCTTTTGTGGACATTCCAGTCTTCATCTCCTTACTTGTGCCTATAATAGTGTTGACCTGAGAATTTACTAGGTCATCCTGATGTGTGTGAAATGAGGTGTTCTCTCTAAATTCTTGAGATAGTTAATACTGGAATTTCTATATTTTATAGGGAAGATATTAAAGTGGCAAGTGCATATAATTTAGCCATTCTGCTAAATGTAAGAATAGTGTGTAACGACAGGATGGCGCTACTGCCCTATGGCTCAGGAGACTAGATTAAAACCTGGGCCTTTTCACTGTCTCCATGGACTATTCAAATCATTAAAAACAAATTAATTTAAATCATTAAAAACAAATAGGTTAGAGTTCTTGAACCCAATCCAATGGTTGAGTATAGTGCAAGTGTGTGTGTGATAGAGTGCCTCACTGCTCAGATACTGAACTGAGTTTAGTATGTTCAGGAAATGGTTGGGGACATAACTTACTAATATTTATTAATTATACTCATAAACATTTATCTTATTCTATGTTAATTAGTGTTGTCTTATTTTAATTCTTACTTTGTCATTTTTTCTCTTTTCTTCATCACAACTCCTCGGACATGGGTTCTGTTTCTTTCCCACTTACTAACTGTAAGGTGTTTTCACTTTCATCCTGTGCCATTGTTGATTTTTTACAAATATTCGGTTTTCCTTATCATATTAAAGTCATAAAGATAAGATTAATTAAAAATCATAGGATGGATGATTGGGGTGTGCGCCTATGTGTGCCCTGAAACCCTGCCTAGGGATGATTACCACCTGTCACCCATAGAACAGCATCCAAACTACATGTTGCAGAGTTTAGGTTATTTGGTTGACAAAAAAAGAATAAATAGATAAACTTTACCTAGAGCTGCTTTATCTTAAATGTATAAGTACCAAAATTAAATGGCAGGATTTGGCTGACCCTGTTTTGCTTTTTGCATAAGTATTATACTATGAAATATATTGCTATATATTCAATTAAACCTCTTTTGCACAAAAGAACTAGCCATTATTAAATCAGTAGTCATGATTGTAACTTTGTGTGATTAATTATAAAAATATAAAAAGAACAAACCTTTGATTGAATAAAGACTGTGGAAAATGTTTTGAGATTAAGTTATCTGAAACATTAAAGCCCATAGGGCACCCTAGCTGTGAAAGTTATCAGCATTATTTGCATAATCATAAAAAAAAAGAATTTGGCAGAATATATTACAATCATGCACATATGTACCATGGATCATGGAGTAAGCAGTCACAAAGATTGGGCTGTCAGGATGACGTCAATTATAACCACATGAGTGAGATTGATATGAATTTGTTTGGCTGCGTGGGACATGAGAGAAAGCAATCCTCTATGGCTTTATGACACCTGAGTACCCTACATATCATTTTAGAGCCAACAGAAGCATATTCTATTATACTGTAGAATAGATAGTATATTTCCCTTACTGTTATAATAAAAAAAAAGATTTTTTTAAATCTGAATGTCAAATGCTTAAAAACACTTTCCCTTTCATTCACACTCTTGTAATAAAGCAGAAATAATGTGCTTAGCATGCATTGTGCTTGAAAATATTTCTTTTTTTGGGGCTATGTAACTCTTTAAAAAATGAGCCAGTGAACCAATCAAGGAAACTCACTCACACATTCGTACTGGGCCAATACAGAGTTGTCAATTCATCTAACACAGGTTCTAAAATCAAAATAGAATCTGTTGAATCATTACAGAGGGACTTGGACAGCATATAAGCTTGAGCAGATTTCTGAAAGATGAAAGTATTGCACATCAAAAGTAAAAATGTTAGATTTGAATACATAATGGAAGGTCTGACAATCGAAACTACACTTTATGAGAAGGATTTAGGAGTTGTTGTGGACTTGTCACTATCAACTTCAAGACAGTGTTCAGAAGCCATTAAAAAGGCTAACAGAATGTTAGGTTATATAGCGCCCTGATATTTAGTACAAGTCCAAGGAGGTTATGCTTAAGCTTTATAACGTACTGATGAGGCCTCATCTGGAGTACTGCATACAGTTTTGGTCTCCAGGCTACAAAAATGACATAGCAGTGCTAGAAAATGTCCAGGGAAGAGCAGCTAGGCTGATTCCAGGGCTACAGGGGTTGATACATGAGGAAAGATTAAAAGAGCTGAGTCTTTTTAATTAAAGCAAAAGAAGATTAAGAGGAAAAGTGATTTAAGTGTTTAAAATCACGAAGGGAATTAGTCTAGTGGATCGAGATTGTTATTTTAAAATAAGTTTGTCAAGAACATGGTGACATGGTTGGAAACTTGTTAATGGTAAACTTCTCACAAACATTAGTAGGTTTTCTACAAACAGAGAACCACAGATTTATGGAATAAGTAGGACTTTAGGGACAATACAATCTGGACTTGATGTTATTTTTGCAGGATTTAGGTGGATTTAATTGGCAAGTTTTGTGTGGCTTAATGGCCTGATCTCATCTAGATTGTTCTAATGTTCTAACTGGTACATTTTGAAAGGAAGCTGGATTATGTATATATTAAAATAAAAAAAGCATGAAGACAAGATGAGAACATGGAAACTTCAAGTTAAGGTGTGACTAGTAATCAAACTCCACACACAGAAGATGTGATGCAGATAACAACTAAATCACTGTATCCTGCTTGCACAAAGAAGTACCAAATAATATTTGGCATTAGAACATCATCACAAACTACATTCAAATGAAAATATTTGAAACATTTTAATGAGAACAGCCCATCAAAGCTCACTAATTCGACCCACCTAAATCCTCCAAAAATAACATCGAGTTTTTACAGACCCTAAAGTCCTACTGTCAACCACACTGCTCTGTAATTCACTGTATTCCATGCATCATTAGTTCTCAATGTGTGAAGAACAATTTCCCAAATGTATGCATTATTCATCCTTTGTGTTCTTGTTGAAGAACTCATCGTAAAGTAACAGCCTGGACCCACTTTTCAAATTTTAATTTTATAGTTTTAATATTCCAGTCATGTCACCTCTTAATTAAAGAACAGTTGATGGATTTACTGCTTTACTATTTTGTTTTCTAAATCTATTTTCATAATTTATTAATTTTTTCTTTATTTTTTTCTTTTTTGTTTCAGATTTACATAGCCTAAAACATACGCCTCTTTTTGTTTTTGTCTGTAAATATAATATTTTGTGTTTTATCTGTCCATTTAGTCAGCCTACATAATCTATTTATAGGGATACAGGGAATTTAAATCTATCCAACAGCATCAGGCTCATGTCAGGAAGCAGCCCCGGGTGGGGCACCAGTCGATAAGAAGCCGTACTCATGAACAAACCTACACCCACTCATACAGTATAGGGCCAATGTAGTGTGGATGAAGGTTCGAGGCAAACAGCAGGCAGACAGCAGATGTAGAGTAAAAAAGCAATTTCTTTATTCTTGATGAGCAGAGAGACCACTGCAGCCCCTGTCAGCTAGTGTCACTGACAGTTACCAGCAATAGCCCAATCTTGCGGGGGTTGAGTTTCCTTTTATAATTGATATATCTTACAGAGACAGCTTATCATGAGACAAGGTTACACAATTCTTTGAGGGGGTTCAGTAATATGCCCAAAAATTACAACACATTTGTTCAAAACAACATAAGAAGAAGTGAAAGAACCTGTTGCTGCTGATTTTACAATCCTAGATGTTTTTTCAAGGTTAACAGTTTCCTGAGTACAGACTAAAAGGTCAGCAGTTTGACAGAAATGTTGCAAGTTTGTTCTTTTAGCTTTTGCACGTAAACACTTAATACTTTGATATGCAAGTCTTATTAGAAACAATTAATCCATAGCTTATTAATACAAACTAGTAATATACTTATACTGTTAAAATGATTATACAGGTAATGGTTTTTCTCTTTCTCAATTCCCCACTTTGAACATAAAATGTTCACATTAGTAATTTAAACAGAGTCAGTAAGTTCATCATCATCATATTCAGAAAGTAAAGGGGCGGTTGGGGATTCTTGGAAATGTTGGGAATAAAGGAAGTAGGATTTTGTGACAGAGGCATCTATTAGTCTCTGCAGAAGACCACGGATACAGGGCACCCACAAAGAACTAGTATTGCAAAGGAAATTATGGCAGTGATGAAAATAGATTTGATCCATCCAGCCCATGATCCGAACCATTTAGCAAATAGTTCATCCAGTGGATTATCAATACCAGAATTTTCCGCAAGTTCCTGAGAAAGGGCAGTGAGGCCAGCGAGCACGCAGGTTATTGATCCATCAGGAGCAGTATTGTTAGGGATAAAAGTGCAACAGTTATCTCCGAACATGGCACATACACCGCCTTTCTCAGCTAAAAGCATGTCAAGTGCGATTCGATTTTGCCAGGTCATGACAGATGTTTTATCTAGTTGTTCATGAATGCCTTTGACGGCCTCACGAGTGTGATTTAGAAAGCGTTGTTGATTGTAATAAAGGTAATTTATCCAGTCTACATTTTTTTTTATCGTTGACTACCAGAAAATAATTGATTCGAACCTGGCGGCCACTTGATCACGTGCTTTGTATTTGTTTGGAACACCTCTGGGAACTCTGATAGAATCTATATATACACCTTTGCCATGTAAAGCGTGGTCATATTTGTTTTGGTAGGTAAATCCCCATTCAGATCGTTTAAATCTATGAGGTTTAAGTGTAGGGATATTAGTAGCTGATCAGTGAAGCGGTAGAATGTGGAAGGGCATAATCAGTTGGACTAGAGTACAACAGCCACTCCAATCAGAGGGAAGGATTGAGAGTAGCATATTTTTTTTACAAATCCACCATATATCAGCACGAGGGGTATTGTGGGAGGAAAACCAAAAATGAGAAAGGTTTTTATGGGTGTTGGTGCCAGGAGTTACATTGTAAGTCTCCTTACACCACCGAGGGGACAGACTACCAACCTTTGGAGAGGATGAGTTGAAACTTTTCTGGGAGAAGCAGGTGTAATTAGCCCAATAGGTGCGGTAAATTGGCGGAGTCATAAGGGGAAAGGGAGGAAAAAGGTGGTGGAATGAGGTGCATAAAGGGTCAGTAGGGGGAGTCGGGGAAGAGAATAGCTGTAATACACAAGACAGTCCTGCTGGAAGTGAGGGGTCAGCTAGAGGAAAAGGGGTTGTGGCCAGGTGAGGTCGGGCTGTGGCGCAGGCATAGCAATTTGATTAGTTTACCTGTCTAGCAGAGAAAAACACCCACTGGAGCCAGCGATTGTGGTCTTCATAGCCTGTTTCCACCGCAAAGGTGGATGACAAAGAAGTAATATTTAGATACTTCACCAGTTGTGAGGGTAAGTCGTCAAGAGGAGGTGTAGCAGAGATATTTGAGCTAGGGGTGACAAGAGCGGGTTGTGTCCCTGTTACCTGTATAATAAATTTTCCAAGGGGATCTGTGCCAGAAACATAGGCCCCTAATATATAGGTTCCCTTATCATAATATGAGGGGTCTTTTAGAGTGATAATCAAAGGATTACAAGTTTCTACCTTACATTTATGAATTGGAGTAAACCCTGATTTAATTATAGAAAACCTTGTTTTTAGATCATGCTTCTGGGCTTCCCACGGATTATACCCCCAGTCCTGGTTGCCAGTGTTTGCAAACACATCATTCCAGCTTGAACATTCAGACAGGCTGGAGGAGGAGCTTGAATCAGATTTATACCCGGGTCGAGTCACACAAATGTATTTTTCAGACCATCTCCATTTGTCTTGTCTGCTAGATCCACAGGGAGCAATGGCACAAAAGTCAATCTGGAATGAGGCAGTCTTCCCTATTTGGAAAGTTAACATGGGAAAGTCCCCATGTATTTGCTTCAGTTGGTGAGTCAGATGGTCACCACCGGTTTGTCGTTGTCCCAAAGTCAGATGGATAGAAAACATTAGGACTAGCAGAGCTATGAGTGCCATTTTTTGCAATGTGACATGTGAATCCAGGCAGGAAGTTCTTCGACTTTAACGGCGTGAGTTGTGGATAGCAGCACTTGGAATGGTCCCCTCCAGCGAGGTTGATGCCAGTGCTTCCTTCGGGTGTCTCTGACCAGTATCCAGGTTCCCAGGGGAACCTGGGACTCCTTTGGCGGAGGACTGGTTCGCCAAGCCTGGTTAACCTGCTCGTGGACCTCCTTCAGGGATGCTCGGAGACCTGTCAGACTAGACAGAAGATCATTGTCCACAGTATGCAGGGTAACATTTCCAATAACCATGCCAACAGGCATGGGACGTCCGGTCAGAATTTCAAACAGCGAAAGTCCCAACTGCCGGTGTGTCCTCCCTCTCAATGCCATTAAGGCCAGGGGTAAAGCGTCAGGCCAGGTTAAATTCGTCTGCTCACAGATTTTTGCCAATTTAGATTTTAGGGTGCCATTGCACCTCTCTACAATACCTCCAATTTGAGGATGGTACTTGCAGTAACGATGTACATTTATCTGGAGCCAAGTGGTCAATTAATTTATTACAGAGTTCACAAAATGGGTACCGTTATCAGTCTGCAGTTTCTGTGGTATTCCCCATCTTGGGATGATTTCTTTTATCAAGGCTTTTGCCACAGTTTTGGCATCTGCATGTTTGGAAGGGAAAGCTTCCACCCATCGGGAGAACACATCGACAATTACCAAGCAGTAACGGTAGCCCTTAGACGGTGTTAATTCAATGAAGTACATTTGGAGATGTTCGAATGGACCCATTGGGTTAGGTGTGACGGCGGGACTTACCTGGGTACCTTTACCTACATTAAATATTTGACATAATGCACAGTGTCTGCAGAATTGCTCTGCATACGTGGAGAAACCTGTGGCTTCCCAATGTCACTCGACATCTTGAGTCATTGCGTTCTTTCCTGCGTGGTCCAGGCCATGTGTGATTTGTGCCATACCTGGGAAAGAAGCTTTTGGGAGGAAACGTATGTTATTTTGCTTATGGGTCCAGACCCCATCAGAGAGGGATCCTTCTTTGGACCATTTTCTCTTTTTTCTGTCCGTGGCTGCGCTCTGTAAAGAGATAATTTGATTATCAGGGTCTTTGTCATCTTTCTGTTGGAATAAAGAGATTGGTGTGTTATTATAGTTAGCCTGTTTAGCAAAGTGATCAGCCAGGTCGTTTCCTTTGCTGACAGGATCTTGTTTCCCAGTGTGGGCCTGGCATTTAACTATTGCCAGTCTTGATGGTTTTATTATAGCTTCGAGGAGGGATTCAACTAATTTCTGATGTTGGATGGGCTTACCAGTACTGGTTTTGAATCCCCTTAATTTCCACAATGCTCCATGATCATGGCAGACTCCGAAGGCATACCTGGAATCAGTATAAATTGTTATGATTTTTCCTTCTGACAACTGACAAGCTCAGATGAGAGCTATTAATTCATCTGCTTCCGCACTTAAACTTGAAGAAATTCGGTCTGCTTCCAGCAGGTGGTCATCTTTGACCACTGCATAGCTGGTTGAGGGTGTTCCATTATCCAATTGTAAGAAACACCCATCTACATAGAGTACTTCTCCAGTTTCTAGTGGAGTTTCCTGCAGGTCTGGTCTAGGTTTTAAGACCTTAGTTATTTCATCATAACAGTTATGTGGCTCCCCTTCTTCTTCAGTGGGAAGAAGAGTGGCTGGATTTAAAGTGGAGCATCTTTCAATAGTGACATTTGACAGAGTACAGAGTACGTTTTGTTAGTGTATTGCCCTAGCAGTAGTGAGATGTGAGGTTTTGGCCTGTACTAAAATGGAGTGTACAGCGTGAAGCACCTTTACTGTTAGGGGGCTCATGAGCACTATATCTGTAGTGGCTAGCACGGCTTCTGTTGTGGCTGCTACTGCTCTGAGACAGGTTGGAAGTCCCGTAGCCACTGGATCCAATTTTTTCAAAAAAAAGGCTATTGGCCTCTGTTTTTCTCCATGGAGCTGTGTTAGTACTGCATTCATATATCCCCCCCTTTTCGTCCACAAACAGAGTGAATGGACGAGAATAGTCAGGGAGTCCTAAAGCTGGCGCAGAGAGTAGTGCACTTTTTAAATCACATAGAGCCTTCTCAGCCTGCTCATTCCACTGTATGCGACCAGAAAGAGGAAGGTCAGCAGTGTTAGCTAGATTTTGTAAAGGCTGTGCTCTTTCAGAGAAATTTAAAATCCATTGTCGACAATAACCTAAAATGCCCAATACAGACATGACCTGTTGTTTTGTGACCGGTCTTGGAAGGTTTTGGATGGTGGTAATTCGGTCCTTTGACAGAGCTCTGGTACCACAAGTGATGTCATGACCCAAGTGCTTGACAGTGGTTTGAACTAGCTGCAGCTTGGCGTTGGAGACCTTGTGCCCATTTTCTGCAAAATACTTGAGCAATAATTCTGTATCTTGTGTGCATGCTTTCTCTGTTTCGCTACAGAGTAATAAATCGTCGACGTACTGTATCAATGCACTCCCCCTGTTAGGCCAGAAGCCTTCCAGGTTCTGAGCAAGCGCTTGGCAGTATACACAAGGAGCCTCTGTATAACCTTGTGGCATAACGGTCCGTGTCCAATGGTGGTTTTGAAAAGTAAAAGCAAACCAAAACTGAGAATTAGGATGTACAGGAATAGAAAAGAAAGTATTTGCTAGGTCAATTACTAAGAAGTAACGAGCTGTTGCAATCGGTGCCCTATGAAAAATATAAGAATTAACTTGTCTGAGGTCTTGGACAAAGGGCCAAGAGCCATCAGCCTTCTTTACTGGCAGAATAGGACAGTTTACAGGAGAATATTTGATTGGAATTATAGCCCCACTTTCAACGAGGTCTTTATGTACAGCAGCAATTCCGAGTTTGGCCTCAGAAGAAAGAGGATATTGCGCACGGCGAGGATGGAAGGATGATTTCGGAAAAACCACCAGAGGTTCACAATTTGCGATCCTGCCAAAATCGTTCTTTCCCTGAGACCATAGGGTGTCAGGAATTGAAGAAAGCCATGGGTAAAAGTCAGTTTGTAGAGCGCATAGAGAAAGAGACGGGTGACAAAGGGAATGAACGACCGGTAGGTCAATTTGGATTAATACCTTAGTTATTAGATGGTCTGAAGTATCAAAAATGCCTGGAGCGACGTATTGCCAGTCAGTCCTATTTAGACATTGTTCAACCCATTCCCCAATTTTGACCCAACGAACGGTGTTAGATTTGGCCAAGGAAATGTGCGGAACCGAACCTCCTAGATAGAAAATGTTCTGTGAGTATGTGAGATGGACTGAAGTAGCAGCTTTAGTAGATGAAATGAAAATGCAAGGGATATGAAGGGTCTCTGGGCAAGTACCTAAAAAGAGAAAAGATTCTAACCAAGGCATGTCTACTTCAGTGGGGAAATATTGGGCAGTACAGTGGAGGGTGTCGGGGACTTGAAGGTGGGGAAAGATGCATGAAGGAAAAGAGTGTAGGGCTTTAAGGAGAAGGTGTGTGGGGAGATGTTTAGGGTCCAGGCTGCAAAAGAGGGTTTGGGGTGTGGGGAAGTTTGGCACAAGAGCTTAGGAATGGAGCAGTAAAATCATTGTTCTGTCAGTGAGATTGAGACTGACAGTTTAGTCATGAGATCTCTTCCCAGTAGATTAACAGGGCACCGATGATTTAACAGGAAGCGGTGAGTTAATGGAGAGCTGTCGGTGCTGAGTTGCACTTGCAGAGGCTTTGACACTATTAAAGTGTGTGGTTGTCCTGAAGCAGTGAGAACCTTCACAGTGTCTTTTGAGGCAGGGACCTCCAACAGTGACAAAGTGGAGCGTGTGGCTCCTGTGTCCACAAGGAAGACAGTTTCCTTGCCATTTACTATCAAAGAAAGTAAAGGATCTGTGTCAGCATGACGGGTAAGCAGAGGAAACTGGAAGAAATGGCTGGGGGTCCCTGCTAATTCTTAGGAACAAAGGAATGTCATTGGGCTTTGGGAGAGAGGGTGGTGGTGGCGGACGCTTGTTTGGACAGTCACGTCTGAAGTGACCCAGTTCGCCACAGCCGTAGCAGGTGTAAGATGCTGCCGGTTGCTCTGATGATTTAGGCATCTAGGCGAAGGGGTTGTTGGGGTTGAAGGACTGGAACCCTCGTCCCCTTCCACGCCCTCTTCCTCCGAAAGAGTTGCCACGTCCACGGCCTTGGAATCCTCTGCCCCTGCTTGTTCCCCCTGTGTAGTATTGTAGTTGTGCTGCAAGCAGCTTAGTCTGTGTATCAGATTCTTTTTGCTTAGATTGTCTCTTGGCATGCTCTGCATGGCGTTTCACTTCCCCAAAAGTAGCGCTCTCCCAGCCTACGCAGGATGTGTGGACTTTGTTTTGAATGTCACTTCATAGTCCCGAAACAAAAGGGGGAACGGCAGCGTGGTTTCGGTGATCGCTGTCTTCTAGACCAGAATGATTTGCCATCAGGTCTTGTATTCTGTGTGCCCACTCATCAACCGTCTCATCCTTCCACTGCTTAGCGGCTGATGTGAGCGACCAGTCCGTTCCCTTTTTATATTTTCCTGCAATTGCAGTTTTTAACAAGTCCCATTGTTCTAAAAATTGGGGTTCCTGATCTCCGCCTCGGTTGTGACCTTGGTCCCATCTCCAGGCGTTTCCATCCCCCCTCGTCCCATGATTAACAGTTGCCCAGGTAGTGCCTAGTTTTCGTCGCAGCACCTGTGTCCATTCTGCAGCATTTGGTTTATACATATCGTCCAATTGCTGGAGCTGTTCCACAAATTTTAAGCCACCGACTCCCTTAGGGTCTGGTAATTCGGACACCACATCTTTCAGTTCCTGGATATCCCAATTGCGATGTATCATTACTGTGGTGGGGTTGTTAGCTGCTGCGGGCTGATTGGGGTTATGTCTGGGTTTGGGGACCTGTATTAAAGGGCAAGAAAATTGGGGTACCGGAACTCTGGTGTTTTGGGGAGATGCCTGATGCTGGGGCCGGGTGCCTGGTGGTTTGACTCCTAGTTTGACTAGAAATCGGAGATTGGAAGGACACTTGTGGCTGGGGTCTTGACTGAGTACCTTGGTCCTCATCATCCGGATCTGAATGAGAGGATGGATCATAATGGTATTGTTCATCGTAAAAGTCTGCTCCAGATGGATCATTGGCCACTAGAAGTGCCAGTGGAGCAGTGGGGACAGGAGGAGGAGGAGGAGGAAGTGGGTTATAAGGGAGTGGAGAGTGAATAATTGGATATAGGGGGTCCTTATTGTCTGATTTCTTCCTTTTGTTCTCGGGATTGGGCTCTGGTTCTATCTTTGTTTTTTGCAAAGCTAATAACATTTCTTCCTTTTCTTTCCGGGTTTTAACTTCGGCAGCGAGCAATTCATTACGCTTTTGTGCTGCCTCCAGGGTTCGATCCTTTATCACTAGTTCCCACCTATCAAACATGTCCATTCTATAAGGACCCCTGTTACAACAGCTTTGGGTATTTCTGCATAGAATTTTCCTAATTTCTTGTATTTCTGAAATGTCCCCAGTTCCCTCAACTGGCCACCTACCACCGCTTTGTTTATTCCATTTTTTACACGCTTTTTTAAAGTCCAATCCTGTTTTCTTTTCTACTAGTTTTCTAGGTGAACCCTCTTTCGGACCTGAATTGGGGTCCGATACGCTATTTAAAAATAATCCTTCTAACAGAGACTTTTGATTTCCCGAAGAAACTTTCTTGGCTGGTTTACTATTTTGCTTTCCCATGACTGGATAGCACCAAAACGCAAAGGAATAGATCAGCCCTCGCGACGTTCCGCCTCCAGTCTCTTCCGTCTCCCGGATCACACTCTGTGGCTTCGTGGCTTTAGCGGACTGACAGTCTATCCAGCGCTGAGTCTGGGAGTTTCGACAATTCAATGCCGATCCCTTTGTCAGTCGCCAAACAGCTGGTAACCGCTTTTGGTGTCCACCAGAGATTAACCCGTAGGAGCAGGAATATGACCAGACATTAGAGGCAGAGACTCGCCCACCCACACAGTGTTTTTCTCAGATGCTCAATGTATTTCTGTTCTTCCCACTCCCATTCCTCTATTTATTGGAAGTGTGCCACTCACCTCTTTCTATTCCACTTCACAGGGAGTGTTACTCACTAACATTCTTAACATCATACACTGCCTCTGAGTATTATTCTCCGCATTCTGGTCCACTATCTGCCAGGTGATACAGTATTTTAATTTATATTTTCCCGTAAACTAGTCAAAACCCTGAGTTACGTCTTTTACTCAATCGGATTCCCTCGGTCTACTCACCAAGAATTTCTCGTCCTGCTAGAGAAACTCCCAGTTTCACTCGACCTTCGTATACAATCGGAGGAGGCCAGAGACTTCTCACGCAGGATTCGCCTGAGGCAGGCCAGTCCTAACTTTTGCCAGAGCTGGTCCTCCCGATCCGGCCGGAATTGGTCCTCTTACCGGTTCTCTGGATGATCCCGCTTGAGGAGTCACCTGTCCGTCTCTGCCCCACGTTGGGCGCCAGAAAACTGTGGACGAAGGTTCGAGGCAAACAGCAGGCAGACAGCAGATGTAGAGTAAAAAAGCAATTTCTTTATTCTTGATGAGCAGAGAGACCACTGCAGCCCCTGTCAGCTTGTGTCACTGACAGTTACCAGCAATAGCCCAATCTTGCAGGGGTTGAGTTTCCTTTTATAATTGATACATGTTACAGAGACAGCTTATCATGAGACAAGGTTACACAATTCTTTGGGGGGGGGTTCAGTAATATGCCCAAAAATTACAACACATTTGTTCAAAACAACATAAGAAGAAGTGAAAGAGCCTGTTGCTGCTGATTGTACAATCCTAGATGTTTTTTCAAGGTTAACAGTTTCCTGAGTACAGACTAAAAGGTCAGCAGTTTGACAGAAATGTTGCAAGTTTGTTCTTTTAGCTTTTGCATGTAAACTCTTAATACTTTGATATGCAAATCTTATTAGAAACAATTAATCCATAGCTTATTAATACAAACTAGTAATATACTTATACTCTTAAAATGATTATACAGGTAATGGTTTTTCTCTTTCTCAGTAGAGGGTCTCATTAATCTGACATGTATGTTTTTGGAATATGGAAGGAAAACTGAAGTTAACTTAACAAAACCCAAACGAAAAACTTAACAAAACCTATATGATTTACAACTCAACACAAGCTGTGGGCAAGCGGGAAGTTGAACACAAGCCTTCTGCAACAACAAGCTGGCAGTCCTAACCTACTCCACCATGGCACATCCACTACAGCAAAGCGTTACATTAATTAAAGTTTTATTAGAAAACTAGCATTCTTTATGTAAAACTCCAAAAAATGTTAATCCTTTAAATGCAGTGAACTGTAATACATATTAAACATATAATAGTAATAGCAGACAAAGCTCTGTTAAAAGAATACACTGAGGTGTAATTTTCTTTAAATGTATTAATCAGTTTTAAAGGCTTAAAATAGAAAATGTGTTAAACAATATACGCAAAGTTAACATGTCAAATGTTAATGAATAGTGGTAACATGACATTATTTAAATAAATTATTACATGAAACTAGGCGTTTTATCCCTATAGATTTATTTATAAAAGGATACAATCATCTATTCTACTTTATGTATCTACTGTAGTTCCTAGTCTGCTAAAAACTGGTAAAAGACAGCAATCAAACCAAGCTGGACTCTAATACATTAAGAAATTAAACAATACATTTTATCCATTTGGTAAGGCATGATCAGTCGCTATTTAAAAGGTAACAATTTGATCTTCAAACAGATTCAAATAGTTATCTCTTTATAACAATTATGGCTCAAAATACCCCAATTTACAATACAGATACATTGAATAATATGCCTTTCCTACTGAATTTCTTACTGTTTTGTTCAAGTACAGTTTAACAAACACTGCTCCACTGTGCCATCCTAAAGTAAAGTATAATTCCTTCCATTTTCTGAAACCCGCAAATGCAATCTACTTTTCCTCTCAGTATAAACATCATCTCATGTATCTACATAGTGTTCATTTCTCCTTTCCCATTGGTCAAACATTGTTCTGCTTATTCTGGCTCTTTTGCTCCGGGTGCTAAATGAGTCTCCTGGAACCACATCCATGAAGTTCAGTCGAAGATGGATGTGATACTAATTTCTTATTACACTGCCTATGTGAAGGTTGGAGGTGCAAGTCTAATGATTAGCCAAAGCCATCAACAAAGGGGATAGAAAAAAACACTAGAAAGCAAGTGCAGACAAGCTTATATCTC
This sequence comes from Erpetoichthys calabaricus, assembly GCF_900747795.2. Classification (NCBI taxonomy): domain Eukaryota; kingdom Metazoa; phylum Chordata; class Cladistia; order Polypteriformes; family Polypteridae; genus Erpetoichthys; species Erpetoichthys calabaricus. The sequence continues at coordinate 62,372,550 of NC_041396.2, forward strand.
TATGTAGATTCTAGATCTGGTGGTTTTCAGTGTTCAACCCTACAACCCCTTATTTGTGGGTTACCATAATTCAACATAGCCTGTCAAAGACACTATTGTCCTTGACTCTGAATAAATCAAACAAGCAGGATTTGAACATCCAACATAGGATAATGTGTATTCATGGTTAAATAATTAGGGTGCCATACTCTCTAAGTTCCCATTACTTTATTGCTGCACTATCACATCTCTTGATTGGCACTGACGCAGCTGAAAATATTCTAAACAGTAATCCAATTGTTCACCTGTAAACACAGGAACTCAGAGAAACTGGTGAAAACAAAAGTGAAGAGGACCAGCTTTCATGTCTGAATGTCAGGATGTGCAATTGGTATTTAATGTGAGCTCATATTGCATGACATGTAGATGTTAGATATATAAAATATTGCATTGGGGAAATGATGTCCTTCATTTGTCCCCAGGGGGAAATTTGGCTTTTCACAGAAGCTCTCCAAATAAATAAATAGGTAAATAAATAAATATATATACACCCACTCTATTGTCTGAACACACACCAGAATGACTAAAAAGCAAGAAATTTAATTGGAAAGAACCTTTTATGAATATATAGCATGCTGCCAAACCATATTTGTTTTGATGGTACTATTGCCTCATATCAGTATCCTACAGGAGTAAATGGCAGTCAATTTGGTCCTTTTCAGGAAGCTATCTTTGGACAGATGGACAGATTGTAAAAAATAATTTTAAGGGAGATTGAACAAGCTTAATTCAAATTCTGTCCATTCTTCCTTTCCAAATAGCACAGTGGCATGATTCTTTGTGGTTTCTACCCTTTAAACTGATGTATGTATGACAACACATAGGGGTTTCTGTGTTATAAGAAACACAGGATAAAAAAACCTAACTTGCAGAGCAATGTCATTTATTAAATGTTGCGGCATACATTTCAGACTACGGATTGTATTTGAAATTTTAGTCCCCAATTTAAAGTCATAACTGCAAACACTTTGGTAAGTACTATTCTAAATAAAAACACACAAGTTGCAACTGCACAATGTTATTCAAAGAGAATTATAATTGATCAGCAGCTGTCATACCTAATTATGTCAGCTTATACTGATAAGATTTTAATATTCTAAACATAGTTTATAACAGAGTTTTTTTTTAATCTTTATACGAAAGTGCTAAGAGGTGTTATTTCAAAGCTAAGTTTTCTTACTTACACTCAATCAGAGTTCAAGATACTTTGTTATATGAAAACCTTATTTTCTGAAACCGTGCAGAAAAGTATCAAAATCTGAACTGCATTGATATTATTAAGTTCATTGATTAAGTGAATAATAAGGTAATGAATTAAAAAAGACTTTTGACAACTGTGCACTATATTTACATGGATATACAAATTACAATACCTACAGTAAATAACTCATCCTTTGGACAAATTCTAGGACAGAAACATCAGATACCTGTCAATACCCTTAGCAGAAACCAGAAGCCACTGGGCTCGGCCTCACTCCTACCAAGACACCTGTATCTATCAGCACCAAAAGTGGAGTAGCCTTCTTTTGCTGGATCACTACCCCTGAAATAACATTTCACCTGGATAAACATAGCTTGTTATATTAACACTCATCGATCATTGCTAAATGTCAGTAAACAACAATACAACTTCAGCAAGGTAATACCAAAGCTTTTTTTTCATAAAAATACAGGCATAAATGCTAGATATGAAAACACACAGCCTGAAAAATTCAAATTAGTGTCATTCAGGTGGTACCTTTGGCTTTAGTTGTTTCAGTGTTTATCTTCTTAAGACAGGTGTGATGGGAGCAGAGCGATGGGTAGTAGATGACAAATCTGACCGAGTTGTCATTCTCTCATAGCTGTGGTGATGTCTCCCTACAAGCTTTTAAAATCCTTTTCCTTTATAGGGTGCCTTTGATGGCTGTTTTATGTAAGATATTGCATCAGTCAAAACTGGAGAACAGATGTGTTTCCATGGTCCGGTTGCCTTTTGATGAGGTTACTTTTTTAAACATAGTGACTTACAAAATCCCAATCCCCTAATTCACATCTTTTTACAAGCATATACACACTGGTTAGTTTATCTGAGCTTAAACATATGCATTCTAATAGATAATAACACTGTTATGTAATATTTTAGTTTACATCCCAGAATTCTTTAATCAATTTACATGCATTTCAAACTATTATCCTATCTTTTGAAAAACATCTTATGAGTAAATCACTGTCACATCTCTCCATGTACCAGGCACCTGTCTGCTAGGTTTCTGTGAAAAGTAACATTACCTTTAGTAATACAATTTATTCACCTAAAATAACTATAATAAACTAAAACACTACAATAAAACACACTAATATTACAAATTGTAATTAGCAAATGTTTTATAGTTCTTATATCTTATTTACTTATGACAGTGTACATCTTTGGTGTTCAAGGATGAGGTATTCATTTATACAGTATAATCCCATTCATGTAAACTGTACATTTTATGTGGACTAAAGATGTACATTTATTTAATGAAGTTCAAAATTCTTGCTAAATTGTGTCAAGGAAAGGTAATAGACTATAGGTAACAGGCAAATGAGTGTAAATTTGACTTAGCATTTTAAAACTGATATTTTTTTTTAAATTGTGTAAACACAAGTATAACAATACATACATGTATAAAGAATAAACAGGTGAATTGCTTGAGTATCTGGAGAAAAATTCATGCACATACAAGGAGAATGTGCAATTGATTTGGGCTCTGTATCTTCTGTCCCAACCAGAAACATTTTAATTTTACATAATTTAAGGTGTTACGTGTTACTTTTGATTTGTCAAAATTAATCATAAGGTGTTCCCTTTGTTTATTTTGATGTATCTGGTTTGGTACATAAGGATTCACAATTCCCTTGTTGAAATTTCTTTATTACTCTTTTTCAAGAAATGAAAGGTCATGTAATTCTCTGTTTAATAATTGAATGTAATAAAATTCTGGCTAGAATTTGATGTTCATGTTTTTACGTTTCCGAAGACTGCATTCATTTATATTTAATTTTCCAGACTTGCTTACTCTTATACAGGGTCATGGATCAATTTTATTTAATTCTAATACAGCAAAATTTATAATATTTAGGAAAATAACTCTAAAATAAAAATACTTTGATTTCAGTCATTATACATTGTTGAACAAAGATAAAAGGAAATGTGTGTTTTCATCCTAGATAGAACATCATCATATCAAATGCATAAAAACTATTTCATACACATGTTCAAAGATTGGTACTAAGAACATCACAAGTAATTAATTCATGTCAGTTTTATTTCATGTTCCTTTTTAACTTATGCAGCTCCTCTTAAAAACACACACATTTTCTGTCAATGTACATGTATTTGCTGATTTTTTTTTTTGTATCCATTAAAAAATTATAAATGTTGTCATGGACAGCAGGCAGGGGCTGGCAATCTGACTGGAATGTAGCATGATCCTTTCCCTGGCCTGGGATGTCACTGTGCTGAATGGCTAAGAAGTATGGCAGACCCAGAAGACTTTCAGATGCCATCTTGGAAACAGGTACACTGGTGCCCCGTCAGAGATGGACCAAAGATTTTTACCTGGCTGAGAGGACTTTGTAATGGAAAGACAGGTGGAGATGACCATGGGCTCCCCCAACATGGTAGATGGTAGCACCCCTGGGACATTGGTATCCATATGGACACCTGAAGGGTTTGCTATGAGCTGTAGTCCCGTACATCAGTCCTGATATGTTCCGGGGTTGGTGCTGCAGACATTTGTGATCCCTACTTTATGGGCTTCTATTGGTCCCGGAAGTGCTTCCTACGAGTATTGCTTTGGCTCTGGAAGTACTCCCAGGTTTGAAAAAAAAGGAGCTGCTCTCCCTCACCCAGTTGAGTTGGAGTTGGGTGTGGAGGATGGACAAAGCTCGTTCGGGTGGAGGATGAGGAGGAGGAGAAGAAAAGAAAGAAAAGAAAAAGAAGGAATTGCATTTGGCATAACTTCTGGAAACCTATTGAAGGTATTTAGTCAAATAAATTATTATTTGAACCTAGAACTTGTGTCTGTGGAGTTGCATTTGGGGTTTAGGACTAAAAGAAAGACTATTGGTCACAGTGTATATTTACAAAAAAGTCTTTAATGTGAAAAGAATATTTTTGAATTGCTGTTATTCATGTAAGACAGTATAGTGTATTGTAAGGGCATTCTACAAAATATATTTCAACATTGCTAAAAAATTTTTGTTGGGCTAGTTTATTAGAAATTTACTGTGTCTTTAAGAGGGTGCATTTCTTCTTGTAGTTATTATTTTTGATAAAGATATTTTTACTTTGAGCCTTTATGAAATTTGCTTTGTGTAAAATATCATCTTAATTTGAATCATGAGCATAGTTCAGATTTGCACTTTTAATACATTTATTTGAAAGTCACCTGCTGGTAAACAGAAGATACACTACAGTTTATGTGATCACTAACCGAGCCTACAGTATACATGTCACAGGTGTCCGGTCACACTTATAGGTAATCTAACTTAGACACCATTAAAATATCCGACTACGCCACCCAGTTTTATTAAGAGACTGGGAACTCCTGAAATTTACCAATAATAGCACACAGGTTTCTTTAAATTGGGCGGTGAGTAAACACACAATGAAAGACACAACAGTAATTTCAGAAAAAGGCAACAGTAAGTTCTATTGTACAAGACAATATAAGGTACATTAAAAAGATAAACGAACATAACAGAACCTAAACATATCAGGAATTAATTTCCTTTTTTGTAAAAGGAAAATACACAGTCCACACTCTAAAAGTCCGTAAAAACAAGAATTGGAGGATACAACCTTTAGTGGTGCAGAGTCCAGTTTGGGCACTGTGTTACCCCAACACTTAATTGTTCATGGATGCACTCTGTTCCCCGGCAGAAGTTGTGTCAAATTGTTGACTCCCTGTCAGTGTCTCTTCGTTGTCCCTTTTTCTTCCACTCTGGGCTCCTTGTGTTGCTGGGACCTAGGCACGCCTCATTTCTCGTCTGTCAGCTTTACTGGGTCCTTTCATGCAGATTCCCTCTCTCGCTGAACCCACATCTGGCGTCTCTTTGTGGAGCTGTCTCTTCCTCCCTGGAAGTGTTGCTGCCCTTGTGCCTCACGTTGTGCCAGCCAGGTACCCTTGTCTGCCTGCGAGCCCCTGTGTCCTGTCCGTGTGTCTTGGCAGCGTTTCCTGTGGACTCTCCCTCCTGCCTTCTGCTGGCCAGCAGTTTATATTTACTTCACCCCTCTGTTGTCAGTCCTGGACAAACAGTTTAATCAATGGCACATCTAAATTGCCTGGGTTTAACAATTAATAAAAAAAACACAAGTTAACAAAATGTATGGTTACCAAACATTAATAAGTACAGATATGCTGATTAGGAACCTATACTTCCAAGCCAGGTAAATACAGACATTCTACCAAGTTCAAACTTCAAAGCAGTGATTCCCTTGCAGGACAGCAAATACCATTAATAAGTACAGATAGCCTTTTAACTTCTCACCCCCCAGTCCCAACAGTGGGTGCCTAATGGAACCACCCAGTGCACAAAAAAAATGTAAAAGTGTCCCCCTCTGACATCCAGTTACTACACATTAAAGTTTTGGGAAAAGAAACCTTACAGTTAATGTGAATCACATGCAAAAATATGTTAGAAATGGAAAAGGTGCTACACTGAAAAAATAAACAAATGGGAGTGTTTAATTACATATCTATTTCAAGTTAACTTAAAGTTATCATTTTTGCTGGTGCTACATAGCTGTTTGTAGTGATATTTACATAAATCTCTTAGCTGATGTCGAAGGAAAGCCATCAGGTTAGTTTCTTTCAAATAGGAGCATAATTCATCTCAAAAACTATTGTCTTTACAGTATTCACAATTTTATATTGATCTTACTCAAAAATATTTTTTTATCCAAAACATGGTATGCCATAAACAAGTTGTATGTATATGAAATTTGCATAAACTATGATATGTTAAAGAACTGCATCTGTTATTGCACTACAATCCAGGGATCCCCAAACTTTTTTAAGTTGGAAAGAAAGTTAAAGACTTTCAGTAAACTGATTTTTTTTCCGAAAGCCACAGGTTTTTTGTGTGGTTGTGCAAGCTGATTTATGATACCTTTTTGACAAACTGGCAAACTAATCACCCACTCTACATCAGAAACTTTAACATTAACATGAATAGAAAGTGAATATAGCACAAAATATATAATCAACTTTTTTTATTATAATTCATTAGCAATTTCTTCAATTTACAAATTTTAGTGTACTGCTTTACATTACTACAGCTTTCCTTGAGATGTCTCTCGACACCTAGAATAATGGCAAGCAAGGCAAAACTATTGGAAATACTTTTTATTTTAGCTATTGCTCAAGGAAGCATTACACGAAGGAAAACAGCAAAGTACAAAGGAAAACAAAGGACAAACAACAACTGATGATTCTCTGCTTTCCAAACTCCCTTCATGAATTCAGACTCAATATGAATCTTTATTCAAAGCTACTACCTGCATCATCTCTGATCATGGATTAAGTATTACTTTTTAGGATTGGAACAGAGTTCTCCTTAATGGCCCGTAGTTAAAGAAAGAGGTAATTTGGCTGTTGGTCATACTCTTCGTGCAGCAGCGCCACATGCACTGCTGTCTTGCAGCTGAGTAGGAGAGTATTAGAGTCCTGCTAATCCTCCTTACCCTTGCTCTTGAATGTGAAATCTAGCCTTGGTCGTCTAGCAAGTAACTGTAAGATGCCACCAGCTGCTAGGAAGGTCATATGGCCTCTTGCCAACCTATTTTTACCTCATTCTCTCTATGAGGACAGGGTCTGGCATCCTTGCTGTCTGCTTTGTCACCTGCCTCTGTCTATACAGAGTAGCATAGCATGATCTCACCAAGGCTACCAGCTCTTTTTCTTGCATTTGTGTCTCTGTCAGCCCCAGTCAGTTCCTCCCATCCTATGATGGCATGTTCAGGATTTTTTCTTTTACCAGAGTAGTTCACTTTGTGATGGTCTCGTGTGGGATATTCCCCTGCTCTGTGTGATCTCACTTACTCTGTTACAGGGTTATAGGAAGTCAGAGATCATCTTACCTGCAATGGGTACAAGGTAGACAGGAACGGGGTATCCATTATATGGCCAATACATAATAATATATACAGTATATTGAAAGTTAGTAATGCAGTGCAAGAGCTTATTTGCATATTCATTTCCTTGACATCATTCATCCTAAGCTTGTTTGTTATATTCTTTTACCTTATTTTTTGGTCAAATACTCAGGCCTATCAAATCACACTACACTTAGCTGAGGTCAGAATTCTAATAATTTTATGTTCAAATAATTTTCCACAGTTTTTAAATAGATCTTATTATTGAATGAGGGATAATGTAACATATCTCAGTGTTTAAGCAATATTGTCTCAGGATTTGCATCTAACTATTTAATTTTATGAGATTATCATTATTGTTTAAAAACACAGTATCATTTGAGGAAGCAGCTCATTTTTCTTGCAAAGAACTTTATTCAATTTAGTAGTATGAAAATATCAATGTTAATGGTTTATGAGATGTTTTATATTGGAATTTGTTCCTAGAAAAATATTTTATGTGACGTTCATGCTAAAAAATATTCAGTGCAACTAAAATCAGACACAAGAACCTTTTATTAAGTTCAATGTAGTATAATACCACCCATATTAAAGCCATTTCAGGTTCTTCACTTTTATTTCTAGTTTGTTCAACATTTAAATAATATTTCTGAATCAGATGGCACATTTCATGTTAGTTGGCTTTTTCCACACAGGGCAGTTATGTCTTTAAATAAAATGTCTACACATGTCACTGTCTCAACATGAACAAAAACTGAGGTGCATACAGCTCCCAGGAACAAATCCATTACATATTATGTGCAAAAGAGCTAAGTAGTGCTGCACCACCCAGACCCTGTTTTTCAGAATACAACTGCTTAACACCAGCAATTTCCAGATCTGCAGCTTTGGACAAGAAATAAAACTTTTAAGAGATGCTCCCTTTTCTATTAGATTGCTCCCCTCATCTTCATAGACTCTTGTCTTTCAATTCCCACAGCCACTAGACAAGCCAGTGAGAGATTTTGAGGATGATTTGAAATTATAAAAGGGAATAAGCATGTTCTAGAGAGTAAATTCTATAAGGAGCAATTACTTAAACTCTCTCAGCAGATATAAGGAGACATCTGTTAGACCGGGAAACACCATTGGTCTGGCACCTTGAAACTCTTCATGCAGCTATTGTCCTTAATGGTCTTATTATGAGAGCAAGCTACTATATGTCTTGTTGAGATATTGATTGGATGAATCTGCACTTCCTTCAACAGTGGTTACCAAATTTTTTTAAGGTAAGACCCATGTTTGGGTGAGAATTTTGTTTGGGACCCCCCACTACCATACCCAACCCCATTCATAAACAAACAACAGCTGAGCGATGGTACAATAGTTATCAAATAATTGAAATACTGGCACCATCCGTTACCCACTAGTGCAGTTTGTCTTTGTTGTTCATGTTTCCTGGACTTTCCACCGTGCATGCTAATTTCTTTAAATCACTGCATCATTGCTCGTTAGCACTGGAATTTTGTGAAAATTTCGATTTCCAAGCTGTGCGCTGTGCTGTTGAGTGACTAATACAATACCGAATATTCAACAGTAAGTATGAGCTATACCCATTTTGTTAAAGATGGATACATTTTTATAAAGATCATTGGAACCTTCTATGTCTGTCAGTGACAAGAATAAAAAGAAAAATAGATTCCAACTATAAATATCTCAAATAATTTTGTCAAGAAGTGTTGTCAAAAGAAATTATGAAGCCATCAAAGCTATTTTGACATCATTACTAGGAAGTTATCAAGTTACATTTCACATTGCAAAAGCTAGTAGGCCATATACAATTGCTGAAGATCTGATTTTACTGACAACTGTTGATATGGAGCAAATAATGGTTGGTGAAAAAAGGGCTAACAAGCCCAAAACAATTCCTATCTCCAATAATACGATCAAAAGAAGAAGAAGTGACATGGCAGAAGATATTTGAACACAAGTTCTTAAAAATATTAAGAAATACACATACTTCTCATTACAGATGGACTAATCCACAGATATTTCCTACTGTGCCCAATTCATAGTATTGGTAAGATATGATACTGAGAATTGTGTTTCAGATGATATTTTATTTTGTAAACCACTAGAGGCCAATACTACCAGAAAATGTTTATTCCACACTTTTATGCAAAGTCCTAGTAAGTACAATATTGACTATACGAAATGCATTGTTGTATGCACTGATGACACCAAGGCTATGACAGGACATTAAAGTGGTCTCTTTGTCAGGTAACAGAAGATGATGCCAAATGCTACATGGTTTCACTGTTTTTTTACATCGAGAAGCTCTTGCTTCAAAATCTTCACTTTCTGAAATGGATTGTGTCTTAAAATATGTCACTCAAGTGCTAATTTCCATGAAAGGAGAAGCATTGCAAGCTCGTATTTTTCAAAAAAATTTCAATCCTAAATTGTCCCTAGTGTGTGCTTGGTGTGTGGGTGTGTGTGTGTGTGCCCTGCGGTGGGCTGGCACCCTGCCCAGGGTTTGTTTCCTGCCTTGCACCCTGTGTTGGCTGGGATTGGCTCCAGCAGACCCCCGTGACATTGTAGTTAGGATATAGCGGGTTGGATAATGAATGGATGGGTTCATTGTATGAAAATCTTCTTTATTACACAGAACTAAGATGGTTTTTGAAGGGTAAAGCCTTGAAAAGAGTTTTCCACTTAAGTGTGGAACTTTTGATGCACCTGCAAGATGAGAAGTTGGAATATACAAAGCTATTTGCGGAATACAGTATGCAAGCCTATTTCCAATTCTCTTTGGCTTCTTAGGCTGGCGTTCTTTGCTGATATGTTTGAACACTTAAACACTTTGAATAATAGCTTAACAACAGCCAGGGATTAAACCAATTGCTTTATAAAGAAACTTCATGTTTGGTCGACTTCAATTGACAAAAAGAAATTTGATTCATTCCATTGCATTCAAGAACTCATAGAAAATTTAACTATGCATAATATGGTAATTTCTAAGGTCGATTTTGCAGTCATGCAAGTTAGTTTATGTAATTTATAACAGCATCTTTTTGAGCATTTTCCGGCAAAAACTGAAAACAGTTATGACAATTACAGATACTGAATTGGTTTTTAGAGAGTTCCTTTTAACTGGCTGAAATTCCGACAAATATGGAATAAAAACTTATTGAAATATGTACTGATTGAATGTTGAAATTAGACCTTTTTTTCCCCAGAGTGTAGACCAGTTCTGGACCAAAAGAATGCAAGAATACCCTGAGCTTGCAAATAAAGCTCTTAAATTTTTTATACCATTTACAACATCGAATTTATGCAAAATAGGTTTCTCTGCTCTGACTGCCATCAAAATAAAAGATATCAATGTGTGTGTACCGAATATAGAACACAGATTTGAGAAGCTAGTTCCTGAAAAGCAGCCACATTTATCTCATTAATTTTTTTTACCTTATAACTACTGTAACATTTGTTGTTTTTTATGTGTAAAGTTGTTTATGTTTTTTATGTTCTTACATACAAAATAAATATTTTTTAATTAGGTGTTTTTTATTTTATTTTAGAAATCCTTTTGCTACCACCCACCAGCTCTTTGTTGCAACCCCATGCCCACACTTTGGGAACCACTGTACTACAATATCCAGTATTTGAGTGGATACTTCTCACACAAGGTAAGGAAAAAAGTTTCGAGGCAAGGGAGTTACTGCACACTCATTAATCATGGTGCCAGAGTGTGGAAACATGTTTGCATGTTGATTACCACATGCAGGTAAGAAGTTTAATCTACTCTTTGCACATGACAATTATTACCCTAGAAATTTCTAAATGAAATGTTAACATGTAGTGATGTAACACATAAAAAACATCTTACTGAAAAGTTTATTAATTATTATTCATTATTATTCATATTATATTCATGAACTCCTAGCATCCTCCAATGCATATGTTTATTTACATGGCCGATACTGTTACAGGTCCATCATGTTTTACCGTGTTTTCTTCTAAGATGAACTGAAGTCATTGTTAGTTCTTTGTTCCCCAGTGTTTTTGGTTGTTTTTTAGGAGAATGGGGTCTCTGGGTGTTTCTTTAGTATAAATCAAACACTTTGTATTCTCATCAACATAGATACAGATAGATATTTTAAAATAAATACTTCAACAACAACTTGGGGACATAGTTGGAAACTTGTTAAAGGCAGATTTTCCCCAAATTTAACATTTTTTCCCTCATTCTAAGAACCATATATGCATGGGATAAATTACAAGGAGTGTGGTCGTGCATAGGACTGTAGGGACCTTCAAATCTCAACTTAATGTTATTTTGGAGAATATAGGTGAATGGAATGGATGAGCTTCTTGGGCTGAATCGCCTGTTGTTGTCACAATTGGTCTAAAGCCAGAGAGGAGTCTTTGCTCTGTTTTGCGAGTAGAGTTCCCGCTTTTGATACAAACAAATCATCTTGGTCAGTCTTTAAGAATAAACTTCTCCCTGTCTATAAGCCACATGTGAAATAAACGTTCTCATATCTTTTGCTCTGTTCTCTCTCTGTTCTCTTGTTCTGAAGTGATGTCACTGTTTCCTACCTTCCTTCCTTCCTTTGAGGACTTTCCTGAGGTGAGCAGATAGGCTTTTTGGTTATGTCTCTTCTGGCTCACTCCAGGTCACCTCCTGAACATTCTTAGTCTGTTTTCCAGTGGATTTTCCTGTAATAACAGTCCAGGTGTCACTGGATGTTTGGTGAATTGCCACAGCATTCAGTATTTTCCTAGTTTGTCCAGGTTGAATTGAAGTAAACATATACTGCTGTTTAATTTTGAACTAGAGTTCCTGTTAGTCTGCAAATAAATAAGTAAGGCACAATATAACAGAAAGACATATGACATTCAGACAGCATCAGAAACCAGCACTGAGCAGGACACTGGTGTACCTTTAGACACAATCACACATACAGTATAGTGTACCCACACTTTCACTCAGTGACACTTTAGACTCACCAATTAACATAATGAGCATGTCTTAGGGAAAGACACAATAACTTGGTGAGAACAAACAAACTTCACAGTGACTGGTAATCACACCCATGTCCTGAAAGAATTGAACTAGCTGCACTGGTTAGGCTAGCCTGTGTCAATAGTGCTATTTTTTATATAAAAACAGAATAAAAATGATTTATCCTTTACATATAAAAATCTAATGTCAGTATCGGTCTATACTTTATGGAACAATCAAATGCATTTTTAAATATTCAATAGAATTGTTAAACTTGTATATTTAAAACAAAATCAACACAAAGAACACAAATATCAATAATGCATTGCTTTTTTCTGTTTATTAAATATAAAAGAGATTTATCGCACACTGCCCTTCATTAACATTGCCCGTCTACCGTATAATTATAATTTTTCCTTCACAAGGCACAATTAGTTAATCTGCATAACTATTCAGCTTTACAGGTGTTGCTTGGTATTTTATGAACAAAAAGAAAGACATGCAAATGAGCCATTCAGCTTTAGCATACTTTGCATACAAAAAGAAAATCAAAGAAGTATGGAATAGATTTAAGCATAATGGGGGGAATTATGCTGGAGCCTGGAAATAGAATATTGATGCTTTGAGTGTAGCTACACTTCTAGTAAATGAGAGATTATAAAGAAACGATTCATCCTTTTTCTAATCCTGTTTATCCGACCAGGGTCACAAAAAAGCTGGAGACTATCCAGGCAAGTATCTGGTGTAAGGTGAGAACAGTGTCACCGAGTGAAAACACACATCAGGGGCAAATGTAGTATTGAAAATCCACTTAACCTGCATGTCTTTGGACTGCGATGGACTGTGTGAGGAAGTCAGAGCACCTGGGGGAAACCTACACAGACACAGGGAAAACATGCAAACTCTACACAGGGAGCTCCCGAGAATTGAACCCCAGTCTCCTTGTTGTGAGGCAACTGCTATACCGTGCCACCATAAAGAAATAATTATAAATTAGAAACAGTTTAATTTTGAAATTAAAATTTGATAAAGGTCACCTAACAAGTGATACTAAGACAGTACAAAAGTATTATTTTCTGAAAGCAAGCATAAATGGAAAAATGATTAGAGGGGTTATTCCACCAAATAAATGAAAACATATTCCTAGGTAACCCAAAGACTGAATACCAAGTATTTAATGATTTTGTATTTTATCTATTACTTTGGAATGTAGTCTTCCTTCCTTCCTTCCTTCACATTTGTAAAATCCTTTTCTGGTAAGTTGCCATCCAAGTAGCATTATGTTATTCTTTAAAATATCTGTATAGACTGATGGAGTGTGGGTTATCGCTCAGTGATAGCTGCTTTGCTGATTGCTATTAGATTTTTACCTTTATGCGCAACGTCGTTTACCACAGCAAACAAATGAACATAGCATTGACTGTCATAATTTGGTATGATTTTGGGTCCTCAAATGGTGCTATTATTAATTTCCATCTTTACGTGCACCTCAAGGCAATGTTAGGGGCATGGCCTGTGAGGTTGTTACCCAATGTGTAATCAACACAATGGGATAAAAGGACTTTATAAGTTCAAATCCTTATCCAATCTGTGGATACCAAAACTCTAAAAAATGCAAAAGTTTATCATTGTTCTGTATGTGTACTTTTGGTTTTGACACTCTTCTTCTCTCGGTATTGACTATCGTCTCTTGGATTGGGCTTCGGTTTCATTTAACGTTTTGCCTTTTTTTTGTTTTGTTTTGTTTATTTCGTACTCATCTCCCAGTTTTGCTCCCAAAGTTTATCTGCCAGTGCATTGTCAGAACATTGACAAGCTGCCTAAACTCTATCATTGAGTTAATAATAATAATAATAATAAATTCATTTTAGCTAATTAAAAAATAAACATAACCATTACCCATTTGTCCATAAAATGATGATATGATTGATTAGAGAAGGTTATTATATTTGCAATAGCTATGGCCATATAACAACAGAAGAGAGGAAAACAAAAACTCCACAAAGCCACATTCTGGAAAGAAAGAAATCTCTATCAATAGCTTGAGTTTTCTAAATTCAACTTATATGACCGACATTATAAAATACCAGAAATTATATGGTAAAATCAAGTCCCGAATTATCCGTGGGAGAACTTATCCGCAAGTATATACGTTACATACAACTTAAAAAGCCTATTGTTATTTTCTTCAATTTTAAAACTGATTTCTAGTTACAAAGTATTTTATATCCCTTTGTCCAATATCTTCAACTTGTGCTTTAGTTTGTGGTGTGTTGTTTAGAATCTTGATTTAAAATTGCAAAGCAAAACGAGGTTCTTAAAAATATCAAAAAATGAATACAAAATTCAAGAAAAAAGAATGGACATCAAAAATAACCAAGCCAAGAAATAAATACTCAAAAAAGGTAATCCAATGACAAAAAAAAAAAAACAAAGGGGGAACAAACTTACTAGAACACATCATGTTACAAACACACAGTTCATTCCAAAATAATAATTGCCTTATATATTACATAATTGAATTCCCCAGGACTGAGAGCAGCAAGGAGCCCATTACAGAATGTGCTGCCCTCATCTCTGCATTACAGTGTGCAGGTTCTCAGGCTCCACTTAGAGATAAGCTGGGGCTCCGGGCTGCAGGAACTCAAGAAGACAATCCTGTCCCTGGGAACTGCTCACAGGAGTATTCCAAAAGTGATCCCAGGATGAGGCTTAAAAGCTAATACTTGTCAAACGCTAAATGTGCTTAAATTCAGGAGGTGAGCTCTACTGGTAAATAGAGAGGAGGCCATTGGATTAGAGAAAGAGTTATGAGAGGTAATAAGAGAAAGATAGGAGTACTCGTGTTATACTGAGGTGGAAACTGGACAAGCTACCTCGAGACAGACAAGGATATATTAGGGAAGGCCCAGAAAAGAGTGTATTTTGTTTTTACTTTCTACTACCTGTTACTCTTCTTGTTAACTCTTCTTTTTTTTGCTTTATTTGTCATAAAACACTCCTTACATGGTACAACTTTAGCCTTTTGTTGTCAAATCCAGGAAATGTGCCTCATTTTGACAATGTGCAAGCAGTACTTTTGGCTTTATTGGTTTCATAAAAGAATTCTAAGAATACTATTTTAGGAACTTTGTGTATATGCTGTCAGTGGCTGAAGTGGGGAAAAAAAGAACTGGCTGTACTCCCTATTGTATCTGTGGAGCTGGGGGGTCCCATTGTAATTGAAAGGACAGATTTTTTTTCTATGTACATGTTGGTAGTTGTGCATGTGTTTTGATATGTGCTAGTATGCACTTGCACGCATACGATAACTGCCATTAGTCGTAATGGCAGAATGGCCACTGTATGTGTACAATTTTAATTTCATGTCTTTTAAATACTTTCAAATTGTATTAACATTTCATAATAAGTTCAAGAAAAAGGGTCTGTATCCTATCCGTGAGAACCCTAACTACAAAGAGGACTATTTCATTTATGTTAGGTAGAATGCCCAGAGGGGACTGGGTGGTCTCGTGGCCTGGAACCCCTACAGATTTTATTTTTTTCTCCAGCCTTCTGGAGTTTTTTTTTTTTTTTTTCTGTCCACCCTGGCCATCGGACCTTAATCCTTTTCTATGTTAACTAATGTTGTCTTATTTTAATTTCTTATTTTGTCTGTTATTTTTGTTTTCTTTATTATGTAAAGCACTTTGAGTTACTTTTTGTATGAAAATGTGCTATATAAACAAATATTGTTGTTGTTGTTGTAAGGACATTTTTATTCTATAAATACCTTCATCTCCTATGGTAAGGTTGCAACAAATTAAGAGAGTATTCTGTAGATATTGATCTACTTTTTCAAGCTCATTTATCATGGTCAGTGTCTTGGGCAGCCACAGCCTCACAGCATTCACTGGTAGAAGACAGAAACCTACCATGGACAGCTGAGATTTCATGTAAGCATCTCAAACACATGCAATTTTTGACTGTTTGACATCTTAAACTGGAGATGTGTGAGTGAATGTGTGGCTCCAACAAAAGGCTTGGCCCTGCCTTGTGCCTGTTGCTCATGATAAACGCTCTAGTCCAGCCAAAGATTATATTAGAATTATTTGCATTAAGCATTAATTCTGTATTACAATAGATTGACAATGAAGAGGTAATTTCTATCTTGTGCCCAAAGCGCCTAAAACTATGTTAAGATAGATACATTCCCTGGGGCTTTGATACAGTACTTAGTTCTATACAAGCAGCTACTGTATGTTGAGCTGCTATATAGTTACATGTATTACTTGTGTCAGGGTGCCCTAGAGGCTAAAACACTACCCTTTGGACAATATGGTTGCTGGTTCAGTCCCTGGCTCTCACTGTGGGACAAATGGCAAGTCAAATATCCTCACAATGCTACTGTGTTATCCATCCATCCTTCCACTCCTGGAGCTAATTATACTTGTTCATGGTGATAGGGAAAAGATGCTATCTTAAAAACATTGGTTTCATGGCATACAAAAAGCCCTAGCAAACTCTATTTATGACAAAGTATATCAATAAACAACTGTACTGTACGTCTGTACTTGCTACATGCCTTATGATGGTGTTCACTCTTGTCAAGAAAATAAAGCTGCCTTGGCCCACTAGTAAAAGCTCAGCATTAGAACTGATATGAGTCAAAGATGGACTGGCAACACTCAAGACCTGAAATGCAAAGCTAACATATGCAGTTCAGTTTAAACCATTTGAAAATAAAGAAAAATAGCTGGGCTGGCAATATTGGGAAAGCCTCTACTATCAGATTGGACAAGTATTCAGAACCAGGGGCAAGGTCCCTTCTTGCAGACTATACTTTAAATAAACATTTGAGCTAAATTTGGAATACTTATTCACATTTGACATTTGTCAGATAAGTTCAAATATTTCAAAACTTTGTAGTGTGCTCTTTCAAAAACTCCCGTTAAAAAGCATTGGCAAATTTTTAAACTTAAAAATAGAAACATTATGTGTGACTTCTTTTGTGGATTAGTTTACTGTTTCAAATCTACCTGGAGAGAGGTTACTTTAGCTTGTATATTTTATATATTTTCTCCTTTTGCTTGACACCTGTTTCTGATGGCAAAATAATTAAATGTCCTCAGTGTTGTGCATATGGCAGAGGTTTGTGCCTGATATGCTGCCTGTTCAAGCAGTGTTAGAGGCTTGTATCCAGTGTCAACAAAACTAGCAAAAAGTGCAGTGGATGTTCTTGCAGCACCTATTGTAAACATTATCAATAGGTCATTATTGCATGGCACAGTACCTGATTCACTAAAAGTGTCAGTCATTAAACCATTACTTAAAAAGTCAGACCTAGACCCACAAATACTTAATAATTATAGACCTATTTCAAATTTACCCTTTCTCTCTAAAATACTAGAAAAGTAGTCACCAATCAACTTCAGTCACACCTTACGCATTACAATTTATTTGAGAAATTCCAGTCTGGTTTCCGCACTGGTCATAGTACAGAAACGGCACTAAAGCGGGATGTAAACGACATTCTGATATCCTCTGATGAAGGAAACTTCACTGTAATTATGTTATTAGACTTAAGTGGAGCATTTGACCATTCTATTTTATTGCACAGGCTAGAAAATGATGTTGGCCTTACAGGCACTGTGCTTGCTTGGTTAAGTTCTTATTTATCAAATCCAATATGAACAGAAATGTGCTGACAGTACTCCATCATTATACACAGAAGTGAGATATGGTGTCCCGCAGAGCTCAGTACTGGGATCTTTACTGTTTTCACTTTACATGCTTCCACTTGGATCTATTATTAGGAAATATAATGTTAATTTTCACTCGTATGCAGATGACACCCATTTATACCTTTCATTTAGATCAAATGAAGTTTCTCCGATGTTGTCTTTAATTAGTTGTGTTAGTAAATTAAAGGAGTGGATGGATGAGAACTACCTATCTTTAAACACTGATAAAACAGAGATGTTAATTGTTGGAGGGAATGACGCTGATCAATATTTTGTCATCATTTAACTCTGTTGTAATCACCATGAATTTTACTGAATCAGCCCGCAGTCTAGGAGTTATCTTTAACTCTAGCATGTCATTTTTAAAGCACACATTACAGCGTTGTCCAAATCATGTTTCTTCTATCTTAAAAATGTTTGGAAATTTCTAAATAAGCAGGATTCTGAGAAATGAATTCATGCATTTATTTCTAGTAGGACTGACTACTGCAATGCTGTGTTCCCTGGATGTTCAAACTGTTCTTTATACAGCCTCCAGTTAATCCAAAATGCTGCTGCAAGAATTATTACAAGAACAAGAAAATACAAACATATCACTCCAGTTCTTAAATCCTTACACTGGCTCCCAGTTAAGTTTAGGGCAGATTTCAAAATCCTCCTTTTAACATATAAAGCATTAAATGGCCAAGGTCCAGCTTACTTGTCAGAACTTATCATGACTTAAAAACCAGAGTGCACATTAAGATCTCAAGATGCTGGTCTGCTAATGATTCCAAGAATTAATAAAATAACTGGGAGGTCGAGTTTTTAGTCACAGGGCCCCTAAACTGTGGAATGGTCTGCCTGCTACTATAAGAGATGCCCCTTCTGTCTCAGCTTTGAAATCCCGGCTGAAGACTCACTACTTCAGTTTAGCATATCCCGACTAGAGCTGCTGATTAACTGTACAGACTGCATCTCTGTTGTTAGATATTAGCACTAAAACATAAGTAACACAATAGTTATAATTTGTTACTAACCCTCACCTATTCTGTTTCTTTTCTCAGTACTCAAATGTCGCACTTAGTGCCATGGCCCCCCTGCCAAGTTGTTTTGCCTGCCTAAGGTAAAGCCATCCCTGATGGAGCATTGCAGGAATCGTGGGGTAGAGGGGTCCTTTCATCATATTGGCTGGCCCAGCGCTGACTCAACTGTGCAATGGCCAAATGGCATTCCACAAATGGCATGACAGCCTGCAGTTGAGGTCTTCAGGACTCTAAACAAATCCAAATCATATTATGTGATATCATCTACTGTTAAATTCTGCTCCATACTTGTAAATTTTTTATTTTTTATACTGTATTGAGGATTTGTTCTGTTCTGTGTATTGTATTGTATTGACCCCCTTCTTTTTGACACCCACTGCACGCCCAACCTACCTGGAAAGGGGTCTCTGTTCTGCCTTTCCCAAGGTTTCTTCCATTTTTTCCCTACAAGGGTTTTTTTTTTGGGAGTTTCTCCTTGTCTTCTTAGAGTGTCAAAGCTGGGGGGCTGTCAAGAGGCAGGGCCTGTTAAAGCCCATTGCGGCACTTCTTGTGTGATTTTGGGCTATACAGAAATAAATT
The DNA here is from genome assembly GCF_900747795.2 of Erpetoichthys calabaricus. Taxonomy (NCBI): domain Eukaryota; kingdom Metazoa; phylum Chordata; class Cladistia; order Polypteriformes; family Polypteridae; genus Erpetoichthys; species Erpetoichthys calabaricus. The sequence goes on from NC_041396.2 coordinate 62,392,026, forward strand.
GTATTGTATTGTATTGTATGAACCTCTGTTATGCCATTTCACTTCTTCTGCTGCTGGAAATGGTGTCAGGTAAATTACATGACCTTTGTTACCCTAAAAGTAAAACATTCAAGCAACTTATCTAGAAATGATTGGAACAGAAACAGCTTAGTGACAGATTTAACATTAATGTTACATTAAAAACAACCTCACTGCAGCATAACCTGTGGATTATAATCATTCAATATATAATTTACTGGAAAAGCACCACAATCAATTGCTATCCATCATTGTACAATGCAACCAACAATTTTAGCATGATACTTCAACATATTTTAGATTTTACTTGTTCATCAAGTACCTCTTTTTGAAAAGGATGCTTAAGAAATTTGAACCAGAACTGTTAATGGACCTTCTACAACCAAAAACTAAACAATAGTACATCAATCGGTGCAGTTTTTACATCAGTTGAATGGGAATCTCATGTCTCTGAAAGCGAGTGAGCCACCACAGGCCTATGTAGGCTCAGTGTTTAATTAAAAAATATTGTAAAGTGCTATTTAAAAACATTTTATGTACCCTACTAACACATGTAAATACATTTTATTATCATTTCTATTTTTCTCTATAACTCATTGTTACAAAAACATTTAATAAAAATGCACGATAACTGACTCTTTATTGAAATTATTTTTAAAAAATTAAAAATGTTCCAACTTTCAAATACAGTTAACAGTTAGTTAACTGTTAACTAAGTTCCCAAATGCACCTGAAGGTTAGGTACATTTCTGTATAATAGAGGTTATAATACATTCATTAGCATATGGTATTTTATATTACATTATTTTAAACTTTAATTGTATTTTATGTGCCTTAATAGATGAAATAAAATGTTTTTAACATTAATTTGGCCTGGATTCTTACAAGTATCTGGTCTCAGAGGTTCAGATGGTGGTGAGGGCCAACTTAGGGGTTTCACTGAAGGGTAAAGCAGGGTTAGAGATATGAATTATGTGATGACAGGGGTTTTAGGCCTCTAATAGTTAACCAAACCTGTTAAAACCATATCACCAGGTGCTAGGCCCATAGGTTTGGAACTGTGGGATGAACTTTAAAGGCCACAGGAAAGAGAAACAAACAATCTGGATGGCCCACCTCTCGAACATAAGAAATGTGACAAATGAGAGGAGACCATTTAGTCCATCGAGCCCATTTATTTAGCTAACAGCTAAGCTTTCCCAGTATCTTATCTAGATTCTTCTTAACACTAAGAAGAACACTAAAACTAACACTAGTGTTAGGCTCTCCTGATCTGACTCTAAGTAACAGCGCCAGCATAAATTCACACCCGATCTGACGCTGTTCGTTTTCAAATAATATTGCATTAGTGCGATGACTTTTTCTGATTGGTACTATTCAGGTCATAAAATGATTTCTTCAAAATATCACATATACCTACGTCTGTGTTTTTTTTTTTGACATCATACACCATAAGGTGCATACTAATTCTGCGTGAGCAGGAACACTCAATAAAACTGAATAAAAAAAAATCAAGTGACGGTGAGATACGAAGAAGACAGATTCACCAGCGTTTGTGTGTCAACTTTTATCCCTTCAGATAAGAGAATGTCCAGTTCCATTGCCTCAAAACACCACTCAGCTCTACAGTTATTCCCAGTTTTAAATAAAAACTAACAGCGTCAGATCCCCAGGGCGGTAGTATGTATGGTGATCGTGAGTGAGAGAATAAAAGTGAAAAAAGGTAACTTTTACAAGTACAGTACTATAAATGTACACGGTCTGTTACAGACGCAAACCAAATGTATGCGTGTACTATATAATATTAACAATAAGAGTAGCTCACTACTGAAAACGGCAAATATAGGGGGCAGTGGGGATCGAACCAGTGGCCCCTTGATTACAAGTCAGCAAATCTTACCACTATGCCACAGAAGCTGTTGTATCATCCTTGAACCTTTTGTGAAAGTGTTTATTTGATCTTTGGACTTCAGGCTTCACACATTCTATAGTTTATGCCTACATTTTGTAACATATATTACTAAAATATGAAAATGTTTCTGTTTTAACAATGTGTTTACACAGATTACTGTAGAAACGGAACACACATGAAATGCATGTGTTCAAAATAACGATCTATTATTTCCTCTCTAAAACTCCAGCAGTTCACTCCCAGATAATCAAACAAGGCATGAGCTGAGAGAACTTAGTGAACGTTCTGCGACGGTGGGGGATGGAATATCAGGCTGCTTGCTGCTTGTCTTAATCGGCACATTTACAGGACAAAAGACGCTGAGGGAGAGGTGTGAACGAATTTAAGGTGGGCCGGATTTATGAATTTTCTCGTAGGCTCTGGTAATTCTAGTGTTAAATGTTGTCAAGGTTTCTACTTCAACTACATGGCTTGATAGTTTGTTCCAGATTCCCACAACTCTTTGAATTAAAAAAATTGCTTCCTGGCTTTAGACTTAAATGAACTTTCCCTTAATTTTTAACGGTGTCCTTGAGTAAGTGATTCACCATTACACTGAAAGAATTCTGCTGCATCTACTTTATCTAGACAATTATGAAAGCCATTACATAAATATAATAAATAAATAAATATAACAAAAGTTGTTAATTTGTTGATTTCTTACTTGGAAAATATCCTTTATTTTCAGTATTATAAGTTATAGCAATTATTTAAGGAGATTTCTTTGTAAATCTTTGTACATAATGTAGTAAAAAGCTTGTTTATCTGTCACACAGTAACCTTGGAAAAAAGATGTTCTTTTTTAGTTAATTCCACAAAATTGCACTCAAATTTCTGCATACTAGTAGGAGGAAAAATCAGTCATTTTAATAGCTCAACATCCATACTGTTAATAGTTACATTGTATTTTTGGTGCATAATGAAAAACTTTGTTGAAAGAATGTTATACCTGCCAGCATGTCTATGTTTATTTCATTCTATTGGAACATGACACATATGAACATGAATATGAATAATATTCCATGTTACACTATTGTTGCAATAATTTGCATGACACAGCCTCATAACAGAAAATAGAGCATGAAAATATGTGTTCTTACATTCTGAGTCAAAATGGAGCTATAAATGTCAACAACAAGTACTGCAGTAATGATTAGTAGTAGATTCTTAGTTTTCCAAGATAATTAAACTTTTTCAAGTCTGTCACTCTGGGTAAGAACAAGAAAACTGCGACTGTCCATTCTGCCTATCTGTTAGCTCATCCTGATATTTATATTCATGTAAGTGTTCAATTTAGTGCTTCTTTCCAATTTAATCACTGAAGGATATAACCTCTAAGTCCCTCCTAAATTACCAGGCTTTTATCTAGTCAAAGATTCCTTCACATAAATCAAATGTGTCATCTGAATTAGATTCTGAATTGTAATTACTTCTTCTGTCTCTGTGGCAAGTATTGACATATTCCTGGGTGGTCTAGTCCACGTAGCTTAGTTTCAAACGTTTCACCCTTGCCTTTCCTTTCTTTGCGTCAGGAACAATTAGACATGTCAACCTTGGAAAGTCCTCTATGTTTCTCAATAACACGTATAGCAGAAATCTTTTTTTGATTTTATTTTGTATAGCGCATTCGTAGGGAGAAGTCACACTTTGATTATTTTAACATTCTGCAAAAACAGACTGAAAAAAAATCAGGATGCATTTATAAAATAGTATAAAAGGAGAATTTAAATCTTACTATAAAAGTAAGGACTATAGGATAAATTGTCTGAAACACTTTAATGTATTATAGATTTAATTAAAAAAAATAGATTTGCAATTTTTGCCCATCAGACTACACTCAGTAATCCGTAATAACAAAGTGAAAGGTTTGCAAATGTATTAAAAAATAATAAACTGAAATCTCTCATTTATACTGTATAAGTATTCAGACCCTTTGCTGTGGGACTCCAGATTGTGATCAGGTGAATCCTGTTTGCTTTAACTTTCCTGGCGAAGTATCTAGAACTTGACTGGAGTCCAAGTGTGGCAAACTGAATTGATTAGACAGATAGTATAGAAAGGCACACACCGGTGTACATAAGGACTCACAATTCACATTGCATGTCAGGGTAAATACCAAGCCATGAAGTCCCTAGGAACTCTCTGTAGATCTCCACAATCAAATCGTAGTGAGACATAAATCAGGAAGGATATAAATCCATCTCAGCACTCCATTAATCTGGCAGTTAAGTTGGGCTACTTGGAGTATGCCAAATGGCGTTTAAAGGACTTTGAAAGCGTAATGAAAAAGATTCTCTGGTTTCATAAGACAAAAATGTAACTCTTTGGGCAGAACTCCAAGCACCATGTCTGGTGAGGATGAGACACTGTTCATCACCTGCCTATTACCTTTTCTAAGGTGAAGCATGTTGGTGGCAACAGGGAGACTGGTCAGAATTGAGTGAAGGATGAATGAAGCCAAATACAGAGAGGTCCTAGAAGAAAACTTTCTTCAGAGCACATGCGACTTTGGACTGGGGTGACGGTTCACCTTTCAGTATGACAATGACCCAAAGCATACAGCCAAGACAATACTGGAGAGGCTTTGAGGCAAGTCTGTGTACTTCAGGGGTCCAGCCAACGTCCAGACTTAAACCGCTTAGAACATGTGGAGAGAGACTGTTCCCACCCAATCTAACAGAACTTGAGGCACTCTGCCAGGAAGAATGGGATAAACTGCCCAAATACAGTGTGCAACACTTTTAGAGACTTACTGAAGAAGATTCAAATATTTATTTGCAGCCTAATGTGTTTTTACAAAGTGCTGAATGAAGTGTCTGAATGAGCGATTTCAGTTTGATTTTTAATACATTTGTAAACCTTTCTAAAAGAATGTTTTTATTTTGTCATTATGAGTTCTTGAGTGTAGACTGATGGGCAAAAATGGCAGACTTTTCCATTTAAAATTAAATCTACAACACAATAAATTATGCAGAATTCACAGTAAATACATAGATAGATAGATAGACAGATACTTTATTAATCCCAATGGGAAATTCACAAAATTCACAATTTTATTTATTTTATTATAACTTTGAAGCAAATATTGCTAAATTCTATCATTTTGAATACAGATATTAAAAATGTAACCTCCAAAGTAAATGATTTTGAAATCCAAACGAATATAGAATGATCTACAGAATGTTACCTTCAATTTGCCGGGATATCTTATTGTGTTCATCAGTGGCAAAAAAAGTCCAATTGTATACATAAAGGTTTCATATTATTCCATCCATTTGCTTTCAAACAAGAATCAGCCTCATATGGTCATGGGGGATTCCCCTTTGTTACTTAATAAAATGCTAAAAGTCCAAAAGGAATAGAATCTTTTACATGGCTAATTTTCTATGAAGATTGCTGACAAGACTAAGTTGATTATACTGGACTATGCTCAATTTTCCTTTTTCAAAAGTTTTCTGGGCATGAGTGTGAGTGTACAGACACCATGTGATGGACTAGCACTCCAGCCAGGACTGGTTCTTATTTTGTGCCCCTTTATATCAGGAAAGATTCTGGCCTGTATAACCTGGATTATGGATTAAGCAGGCTCAAAAATGTATTGAAACAGTGTTGGTGCTAGGTTATTTTGTGCCCTACGCCAAGCTTATTAGTGCACCAACTGAATGTTCAGTAGCTAACCCTTGCGGATTTACCCCTCCACCCCCCCTTATGATTTGTTCTATAGGCGAATGCATAATTCGCCTTAATGGTGGTGCCAGCCCTGGATATGGTAAATAAATCCTATTTTTTCCCTTTCTTCATCTGAGAGTAAACCTTTACATTACATACATCTTCCACATGATTGAAGTAGATTAAGTAATGAGTAGAATAATTCTCAGTCCATAATTCATTCACATAATATGTGTTTGATTTTACCTGTATTTTTTTGCCCAGACATTCATTGTTATTTCCACATCCTGTTAACATCACGTGCTGTACATCTCTCCTTACCCTTTTCCTGGTATATGCTTTTGACTTTATTTATTGCTCCTAATTAAAGAAATGGAAAATAAGTCATACCTTAATGTTTTATTTAAATCCTTCATTTCCATTTCTTTCAACCTTCCCAACCTGCGAGATTTTTGCACTCTTTTTGGTGTATAGGTTTTAAACAACAGAGTTTTAACTGAATATTGGACTTCCAAATTTAATTATTATATTCAGGAATTTGAATTTAGTTTTCCTGTTAACCTTACAATATCACCACTTTCATGTTCCAGCTCTCCAAATCAGTTTGAAATTTGCAGCATTAAATTAATTTATTCTATGTATAATCCTCCCTTTAATTTCCCTTCATGTTCCTCTTCCTTTGTAGGTTATTTTCCATTTTTGGGTTCAACATTTTCTCCGTAATACTCATTCATTATGGCGCTGGAGCAGAGAGTTGATTAGCACATGCAATAAACAATTTCATTGTATTATGTGTATGTGAGAGTGCTGAACCTATGAATTAATATTTTTTCCATTCTGAAAGTTTTGCCTCAGTTATCTTTTTCTGATTGTGAAGGAAAAATATTTTACATTAACAAAGTTTTACTTTATGCTAAAGTGTCATACTGATGATTAACAGAATTATTTGCCTAGACCTGACAGATATAAAAAAAGAAGTATCATTAACTAACAGTTACAAACTGAATAATCCCAGTGCCATAGAACATGCCCAAATTATACTATATTCATGCATTCAGTACTGTCATAACCTGCTTGAGGTAACTTTGCTAGGCTCCCTTCGTGTCATAGGATATTGTAAACAGAGTAATTATCTGATCATACAGGGCTTCAACTGATTATTTAATAAAGAGAAAATCCCTGACACTTTCTCCCATAGTTTTGATGAAAATTACATCATTATAAATCTTATTTTTAATCAAGGATATTATTCTAGTTCCATTTTGTTTCTTGGTCCATGCAATATGACTCATGCAGGACAGGTAAGGATTACAGTGTACAAAGTTTTCAGTTCATTGAAATGCACAGTAGGCAAACAGACAGTTTGCTACTCTGAATTGGTGTGTGCCATATAAATATAAAGCACACAATCGACTGTCAGCTATCCATGTAATGTTTTACTTATAGGCTATTTTGCAAATTGTTGCATTGTTTTATACTGTATAGCATATGAAACCACTGGCCCACATACATTTCTTTTTATGTAATCCTTCTATTTTTATTGTGTAATAACATTTTATATATTGCATAAATACAAAGATTTTGCCTTTGTTAGATGAATCTGTAGTACTAGGGTTTTGTACCGTGTTAGCCATTATGAATGTAGAAAAAAGCCAAGCAAAATGACACCTTTTATTGGCTAACTAGAAAAGATTACAATATTTAGATGAATCTGTAATAAGTGTTTGGATGAACTATTTACTTGGGGTCTGCTAAGTGACAATGATTATTGGTGACTGCTATGGAGTGTACAATCATCATTAAGTTTAAAAGCAAGCTGTAATCCGCCTCATCTGCAGGATATTCAGATAATGTGTTGTGACAATAGATGGCGTTATACCAGCGCTTAACCCTACACAGACAGACGCTAGAGGCACACTGATAAAAACAAAAATGTTTTGTTCTTCTTCACCATGTGGGAAACGCCTTCCCTGTTTCCCACAGGCACAACACAGTCAACACAAGCACAACAGCACACAATAGAAATAATTCCTCTTCTTCTGTCTTTTGTCCTCCACTCTTCCTTGGCAAGTTTCGTCCACCTTCTGTCAAGATAAGTAATTGTTAAACACTTCCTTATATGAAAGTTGATGTTAACTTCTTGTAATTGAGGGAGGATCCCTAACTCGCCCTGGAGACATGATGGTAGCAAGAAAGATGGCTGACCTGTAAATGAAACACTAGAGTATTTCATTAGTAAAGACTTTATTTAAATAAATCTTTCTGTGTTACTTTCAACTGTATTAAAGTCAAATATTACAGAACCCAAAGAACATGACACCTTCCACCCGACTTTTGCTCACTGAGTATGATCTGCTGACCTCTTATATAAGGCACCCGGAAGTGCTTCCGGTGCTCGTTGTTCCACTTTCGGCAGCACTTCCAGGTGTGGTGGAAGAACCGCCCACACAGGCTCAGGAACAGCTGCAGCGCCCCTTGGGCTTTGTCCAACTCCATCTCCCATGAAGCCCTGCAGGAGTCCGAGGCACGGCTGTGACCCAGGGAGACTGCCATCTACCATTCCGTGGGAGGTAGTGTTCTGTCCACAATTGCTCCCCCGGTCCTTCCAAGGCAGAGACCTCCCGACTGGGCAAGGGCCCTGGTCATCCACGACAGTGTATATGAACATGAACTTTTTTTTTCTCCAAAGATAAACTTTTTCTCACAAATGTTTCATCCAGAGCACTCTGTGAGACTTTGTTTCATGGTTTAGTTTATAATCCTGTGTATTTTGTCTAAGTCTGTACATATCTTCTTTTTATCTCAAAGTATAATTCACACTATAATTTTATGTTAAAATGACTGGTTAGTTTATAAGTCAGAGGACTTCTGGGAACTGGAATGGACAGTGTATGTCTTTCTGAGTGAATGTGTTAAGTTTAGGGAGTGCAAGAGTAGGCCAACATATGACGAATCTTGTGAGCCCTGCTCACCCCATCATAGTACAGTAAACTAAAGTTTTTTATTTTTATTGATTTATTTAATTATATGAACTTCACCAAATCAAATTCCACACATAAATATGGGCGTGACAGCTATAAAATATACCAATTTGATAATCACCACAAATTTTCATTTTTTGGCTGCCAGTGTAGAACGTCTGTGAGGGTTTGAGTTTAAAGTCCTTTCCTATTGCTGTCAGGCTCCATTTTTCCTTCCTTATATATTCCTCTCCATTCAGGTCTTCTTTGGTTCTCTATCACTCAGGTCCCAACTCCTTCCATCTTGTTCCTATTGGTTAGAAAATTCACTTGTGGTTAACTTGGTTTCTTCAGTCCTACTATTGTGCTTTAGGCAGTTCACCTTATTCCATGTTTTTAGCTTTAAAAGCCAACTATTCCTTTTATTTATTTATTTATTTATTTTGCTTTTTACCATTTTCTTTTTTCTATTTCTTTATTTGAAACTCCCAGTTTCCACTATCATTCATGTTTTGTACAGAAAATAGCTCAATTTTTCTGGCGAGAGAGTATCTGGGGCCATCTTTTTAGTTTAGTAGTTTCTGCGTCAGCTGGACTTACTTGTTGAACAGACGGAAATAGCACATCTGTTCTCTTGCTGAATAAATTATTGCACTGTGAAATGTTCATTTTTTTTCTATTACAACACCTTTATTTAAAGATAATATTTAAATGAAAATCAAATGTTGATATACCCATATATGTTAAAAATGAAAAAAAAAACATTTTATATGGTACAGTTTGCTTTTCCACTTGACTGTATGCTATATGTCAATACTGGCCACATAAACCCATATGGATTTGCAAGGTAATTTCCCTTACAACATTTCTGTATCTTATACTTCGCTTGCCCATCTTTGGTCAAGACTGGTAATTAATTTAATTCTTGCGTATTAAACCAGTTGACTAAAACAGTGCAACTTCTTGATACAGTATGCACTACATCAAACTTTTACTGGTAGAGGTTCAGAAAAATGTGAATATTATAATGCCATCCCCACATTATACCATCTTCTCCACGAGAGGAGCTTGTACCAAATGTCACATCCAATTTCATATTAATCTTACTTACTCAGGGCTAGACGAATGATTGAGCTGTATATTTGCACCTGTCTGCAGACTCATAATGAGAATCACTCTAAAAATAAAGGTTTTTATTTGCTTTTGTGTTATTAAGTTATCTGCTCCTTCTGTGCAAGACAGCTCCATTGCTTCCAGCTCAGGCATGCCAGTTTTACCGCTGAATTTCTGAGTCTTTTATATTTGCAATAAAAGATGCAGGTGTCTTTATGATAAAATAATGTAAAAATGACCATAACTCTGGAATCCTACGGGGTTGTATTTATTTTAGCAATTACTACAATTTGAGTGTTTTAGGCTGTAACATGACTTCTATGATTCTAATAGCCTCCCTAAATATAACACATTTTACCTTACCTGGATCATTTTCACTTTCTAACAGATCCTTTACAATAATTATTTTTATTTTTGTTTCATTTCAGCCCCATTTATGATAAATGTGCAAAGGTTTGAGCCCACCAAATATGAAGTAAGTGTCTCACGATTGTAATGTGCCTGTTTCATGCAGTTATTGTCAATTAAAAACTCTTTTGTAATAAATAAATACAAATTACAAAGTGACAATGAAAGCCTTTCTGCTTTGTGCAAAATGTTGAGGCTGATGTGGAAGAACAACACTGGATACAGTTGTATATTCAGCAGAAACCATCTTTACTTTCTAACCTCACAACTTTGTTTTCTTTACATGAGGACAAAAAAATGGTACCCACAAAATTACTTGAGTATTTCTAATTCAATCCGAGCTGCATACATATTGGCAAGTTGTCATGACATTTAATCTCTCCGGCCAATTCCTATTTTGGATATTTGTAATTACTTTTTGGTTTTAATTTTCTTGACTTTAAGAATGGTATTACAATAAGGAAATTGCAAGTCAGCGTATATACTCTAATACATTTTATTAAAATCAGATCAGATACTCCCTCCTCTACCCCATCTAGAGAGCAAAATAAGAAGATCTAATATAAAGTAATTACTCAAAAATTGTAAGGCATCCAAAAGATCAGAAGAGGTTCAGCATGCTCAATTACACTAATATATCTGATTTTTCAAGTAAGAAAGACAGAGGTTTCGAGGTATGTTATGAGTAGTTATCTCTATACACCAAGGTTATTATAGTTTTGACTTTTTATATTAGTTATTTCTATATTTTTTCTGACCTTACTTGGAAATTCAGTTTACTTTTAGTTTTCCTTCATTGTGTATTTTTAGTTTTAGTTTAGTTTTTATTTCACAAAGACATTTCTATTTTGTTTTTATATCTATTAGTTTCAGTTTTAGTTTTAGTAATTATGGCATGGAGTTTAGTTTTGTGTCACAATCAGACAGAACTGTACACTTAACAGATTTGGAAACGAGTTTAATGTTAGTGGAAGCTTACTACACTACATGGTTTACTATCTGGTTTTGTTTTTGATAAAAACAAGCATAATCAAAACTAGATACTGAATATAACCAGTTTTACACAATTTTATAATTTTTTAAATATTTTCTCATGAAAATCACGGGGGCTTAGGAAGAACATGGCTCTTTGACTTGACTGAGTGTGCAGACCCCACTTAGCTGTATTGAGGGAAAACAAAGAAAAACAATCATGCAGTGTCAAGGTTAGAGGCAGTGAGACTTGAATAGCCCAACATAATGGACAGTAAACCCATAATGAGCAGAGCAAGAGCAGGTAATAGGAGTACGGACAGGCATAAAACAACAGAGACAGCATCTGAGATTAAGAACAATACAGATCTACAATTGTGGTGTAACAACCACATGCTGAATTTCATCCACTATCTAGATGCATTTTTGAGTTATCGTGTTTACACACACACAGACACACACACACACGCGCACACACACACACACACTTCCAAAAAACTGTATTTTTGGCCTCTTGGAGGTCTATAACGTCAAGATTCATCAAAATATCGAGGTTGAATTTTTTCTTGATCACTATACTTTCTCTATATTTTGTATATGAGAAAGTAAAAACGATTTTTTCGGTGCAAAGTGGCAGTCACCTGAGAAATAAACTGAATCGTTACTCACTCATGATTTTTCTGTCCATATGGTAAATGTTTTGTTGACCAGCACATTCCAGTTTCAGGCGTTTGAATTACATCTTGATATGCAACAAGTGCAAAGAAAGGCGGCACGTAAATCGCTTTCTATTTCACACTCTTTATGCACCCACATTCAGCTTGCTCTGTCACCGCAAATGCTGTGTGAACAGCCGCCCTCCATCACCAGCTGCCGTTCACTAGATGAATATGTGTGGGCAGCTCGTGGTGGATGACTTTCTGTTTTAGAGTTAAAGGGTTAAAGATTAACGGCAAGAATATTCATTCAAAAATGAAAACTAAAACTATTTTATTAAATTATTATTTTATTTCAGTTAGTCTTTCCTGCTACTTTAATAGTTTCATTTAGTTTTAGTTTTTCATTTTGGTTTTGTTAATTATTTTATTTCAGTTTACGAAAATGTTTTTTTAATAATAGTTTCAGTTTTAGTTTTAGTTTTTGTTAACTATAATAAACCTGATATACAGTATATAAAATGCTAATGGTCATCTGTCTGTCATTCAAAAACTTGTGAACCATTGAGCCTTGAACCTTAATATTGGTCTTAATTGAGAACTTATGCTGTGATACAGGTGACACAACCCATGAGTTAGGCGTTTGGGCTATCTTGACCACATAATTCAGCTTTGGGTCCTTCTCACAGCAAGTGGTGGGGCAGCAACATACCAGGTTGACAGGAAAAAAGTAGTTGTTCATGCACACACCATTACTCTCAGGAAAACTACACTGGCGACTTCTGCTGACACTGAAGGACAATGCACAGGCCAATCAGATATGTTTTAACTACACTGTTATGCCACAAAAATAAACAATGCCCAACTTCACCTCAACATCAAGGCAAAAGCAGGTGCCTTTTCACTGATGATGAACGAGATATAATGAGATGGTGGGACATTGCCACTGTGACGAATGGCCAGGACCCATGCCTGACCAGGACGCCCCTTCACTATATAAACCAGGGGGGCAAGGGTAGGAAACCCAGTATCTCCCCCTTGATGCTAGATGGCAGCCTTCCTGGGTTGCAGCGGTGCCTCGGAATCCCCCAGGGCTTCATGGGGGTTGGAGTTCTGTGCAGCCCTGTTGGGTTCCGCAGGCACCGCCAGGGGGTGCTGCAGCAGAAGCTGCTGGGCCCTTTTGGGCATTTGTCTCACCACACCTGAAAGTGCAGCCGGATGTCGGCAATCAAGCACCTGGAGCACTTCTGGGTACCCAATAAAGGGATCCAGCAGCCACCACTCAGCGGCCAGAATCAGGAGGAGGAGAACGAGGTTGCCAGGGAGGAGTGGTGGAGGAAGAGAAAGTGTGTTTTACTTGTGGTTCTTGGAGTACTGTGCTTGGGACTGTGTTGTGGCTGAAGGGGTTACAGGGAAGACGTGCCCTCCAGCTGAAGAAAAATAAATAGTTTATTTTGTTTACAAGTGCCTCTATGTCCAGTCTGTCGGTTCAGGCGCAATATAGCGCCAATCTTACACCACATTTACCAAAACGAGAGGTTAGTTGCAATACAGAGCCATTGAGCAGTAGTACAGATTGCAGAACGAGAGGAACAGCCCTCCCATCTGCTCAGCTTCGAGTGTGACATACACAATGTAAGCACAGACTAAGAACGACAACACATTCTAACATGTATAACAAAAGACATTTAATACAGGATATAAAATGCATGCTGACAGAGCAGCATTACTTTGGACATTTCATGTGCATTGCTTAGGAGTGCAAAAGAGGGTCATACATGACCAAAGAATTGGATGTGGGAGCTACCTCCTCCAAGTAAGCAGACTTTATGTCCTTTGAAGTCATATACTTCAAGCATAAAATACACACCACTAGTGCACCCTAGGTGTTGTGTTTTGTAAGAAGCCCATGAACCACCTTTCTTCGAGGACCAGAGGTCTAAGCATTTTATAGTACTTACTTACTGATCATGGTGATATGTTGCACATGCAAGTACAAGTTTCATTGAACAATAATACTTTGGTTAATGAATCATTGGAGAGCAAAGCTCCTTTATAAAGAATCAACATAAAATGCACTATGGTGAATGGACAAGTTCAATCACTAGTCTGCTAGACTACTGTCATTGTGCACTTTCCATACACAGAATAGTTATTGTGTATTGTTGATACTGCGTTTGTTGTACAACACAACATATCATACAGTATGTGAGTGCTTAGTTATTTCACGTGTAATGTAGTTATACTAATTTTTTTTTAAATAATAAAAATTATTTGCCTAGTATGTTTCAAAAATGTAATGTAATATTCTGTACAAATTAGAAAATTAAAATGCAGGATTAAAATTCTAGAGCCCCCACTAGCTCTGAGATATTTTTGTCACCATACCAATTGCAGGAACAACCCAAGAATGATTGTACAGCTTATCTGAGCATACAATTGGAGTGAAGTAGCATCAGCACAAAAAGCCTAAAGAAAGCTGGTAAGCTGAGGCTCCAGGGGGCAAGTGGTAATTCTGGATTGAGAGTCAAAGTTTAAAACCTGAAACAGAGAAACAGTTCAGAATCACATGGGAGGGAAGTCATATTGAGGGTGGGACATAACTGGTTATACCTTGGAATAAAGAGGAAAAGTCATGATAAGTTTGAATCCTTGAAGGGTCCACCTTTGTTGGTAGTTTGATGATCTCAAAGGTATTTTTGAACAAGGTGTCTATATACCTTAACCTTCACTGATCACCTTAGGTAGTCACATTATCCTGGCTGCAGCAAATACTTCTTTGTAAATTTACAGGTGGAAATATTGGATTTCTTTATGAACAGAGAGACCAGAGGATATTAATTTCTGGTTCTGTCCATGACCAAAAGTTTAAGTGGTCTCAGTTCATCAGTGCACCAGGTTTATTAGTAAAATTTTGGCAGTAGTTTAGTCTTGCCTTAAAATAGAGTTGTGCAGGCGGACAGTGTAGATGGGAAAGAGGATAATAGGGAAGGAGATTTGAGAATATAAGTGGAGACAGGAGGACTCTTGGGGAAGCTGATATTAGTGGTATAATATGGAATGGGAACAAATAGCAAAGACAGATCCGTAGAGTTGAAGTAATGGTTTCAGGCTGTGAAATTAGATGGAATGATTTCGTCACAAAATTAGCAGATCTGTATTGTGTTATTACAATCAGGAACAGAAGTGTAAACCAACTGAACAAGTCCACAAAAGTGGGCCAGTCAGCAGTCACTAGAGAAGTTTAAGACACAGAAAATTAGAATATTATGGGTAAATGGGTGATAAAGTAGTAAAAAAGACAGCAGTAGACATCCACAAACTAAAAGATAGGGTAGCTAGAAACCTGGCCTCGACTTGCTGAAGTCACCTGAATAACTGAAAAGAAAGAAAAGTATCTGAGAGAAAAGAATAAGACAGTAGCTGTTTAACCTCCTCAGCCAGTAAAAATGGGCCCGTCAAGAAAGAGGAAGCCATTGAAGATGAACAGAGTTGATGACAAGTGATTCTGAAGTGCACCATGTTTTCACAATGCAACAAACATGGTTGTCAAAGGAGTTAAGGTCACTGCAAAGAAGAAGATTTAACGAATAAGGAACAGCAGCTGAAAAGGGAACATCCAAGAGGGTTGGTTATAAAGATGGAACTTAGTAATGATAGATTAACTAGATATTTACCAGAATTTTAATTTAACCCTGCTGTGTACAACTTATTAGGGTTACCATATTTAACCCAATGTTATAATTGCTGTTTAGGTAATATCAATAAATAAAGCACATAATGTCTTTATACTTGATATTTGACTTGTGTTAGATGTCACCATCACGGCATAATGTTGTAAGAGTACAACATTAGTTTAAGCAGGAGCTGACATTCAGCACAATATAAAGTTACTGGAAACTAAATAAAAAGGTTTTCATTCATATTTTTAGAATATTAAACCCATTTTTAAAGGGTGCTTGTGGAAATATTTCATGGGGAGATGGACCTGTTTTCTTCATGTTGGCCAATGAATTGCCAAAGTAAAACAATTAAGTAAAGATAACCTACCATCTATTAATTTTCTGCAGGTTTATTTGTAAGTATACAGAACAAATACTTTCTGTTACACATTTTACATTACACAGAAAAATGAAAGTGGAATATAAAACCAAAATAGTATACTTACCTAATGGGATGGCCACTACATGGGTTTATACAGAAATCTGAGTTTAGGGAGGTATGCAGGAAAGACTGGTGCTCTTTGAGTATTCAGATGATCAAGATGCTGAAGCAGCCCTTAAAAGGACATCAAAGGGGATCAGTGCTTTGATAAGACCCTGCATCACACCTATTTCCAGCTTCAGCTTCTTGTTTCTTTCATGTACTTCAGCTAGTTCTGTTTGATTATTGTAAGCCTGAACAGACAGTTCAAGGTATTCTTTAAGTCACCACATTCTATAAAAGTTTAAACAGTAGCTTTGTGATTATTTCTAGAACTAGTAGACCAGGGCAACACAACCAATAACACGCTGTGTATGTTTGACAAAAGGTAGCTAATTTCTTCCTGGTTAGTAAAGATGAACTCTATTTCTGGTGATACAAACAGTTATTTTTTAACTTGCCATATGTAAGAAGGCTCCTAACACACAACTTGACCTGTAAGGGCTCATTTATACTTCATGCTCAGAACGCGTACGCACACGCATCATGGCTGCCACGCGTTTCCAGCGTTCATTTGACGCGTTCACTGAGCAGGTCCTCAGAAATTAACGTGATGCATGCACATCAGAGTCTCTGTTTACTATCTAAATGTGACAGAAAGTCGCTATGCGGATCCTACGGGATCGATGTGCGCACTTCGATGTTTGATGAATGGTTCGATGAGGTGAAGCAAAATGCCTACATACAGATACATTTGTGGTATTTGTATATTTAAGCGTGTCATATAATTCCCATCGTAATGACACTATACTATCTATCTATCTATCTATATATTTTAAAAGTCTCACATACTTTTGTGCTGTCTTTTTTTTTGCAACTTCACAACAGCAACATAATGTACAGCCACAGAGAAAAAAAAATTAAGGACATGGTGAAAAGGTGTATTTTGTGATTAAAGTGGAAATTTCGGCTTTAATCTCGAAATGTCCACTTTAACCTCGTAGTTTACTTTATCATTAAAGCAGACCGTCGTAAACATCATCCCAGTTTTCAATCACTACAAGCTTCTGGGACTTCCTCCTGACCTGACAGCAGCGGCAAGCAGCAATAGATCACCACACAGAACACATTAAATATATGATATTCCAACTCTCTGCAAATTTAGAATCTTTAGATTTGTACGTGATATCACTTTTATTATGAAATGCATTAAAGTATGTATGTTACATTTTACATTTTACAGATAAATTGTTAATTTCGTTTAAATAATGAATACTGTTAATAATTACACACATGGGGAGTGACACGGTGGCGGAGCAGTAGTACTGCTGTCTCGCAGGGAGTCACGTCGCTGGTATTCCCTGCTTGGAGTTTACATGTTTTCCTGCTGGGTTTCCACAGTGTGCTCCAGTTTCCTTCCAAAGATATGCAGAATTGGTGACACTACAATGATACCAGTGTATGTGTGAGTGCTTGTATTCACCTTGCAATGAGCTGATGTCCCGTCCAGGGATTGTTTCTGCCTCGTGCCCAATGCTAGCTGGAATGGGCACATCCCTGGATTGATGGATTTAATCATTAAACATCCTTTTCAGAGATATTGTGGCAAGGTGTCATCAGAATTTAATGGGTGTTCCAGGCAATTCACAACACAGCGAAGCTGAACCTGTTCTCACCGTGATAATATCTCGCACTGCCACCTGCTGGATTCCTCCAGATTTACATAAAGTACACACGCAAGTATAAACAGTAAAATGCTTGCGTAGCAGGAGTTTCTGCTGCAGCATGCGTTGTGTCGCGTGAAGTATAAACCTGGCCTTACTCCTCTTTTGTCTTTCTCATTCTTTTTCTGCTTTCCATTTCTTGGTGTTTTTCACGTCTAAATACCTTTCAAATATTTATATGATCTCTTGCTCTTTTAGTTGTGAGCATAAACAGGAATGTTATACAAGATCAGAACATTGTCATCACTAATTCAATTCAATGTGAACCAGAAAGTCATGGCCAAATATTTAAAGTCAAGTAACTACCTCATGGAATCATTTTTTTTTTATATTTGTTTCTCCTTTAGGCACTCTAGCACTTATTATTGGTGTCATAATTTTTGGAATCCAGCATTGAGATGATGGCACCCCACCGTGTTTCATACCAAGATGATACCGTTACTTGTAATAACATAGCAGTGACCGTAAAAAATGAATAATGCTAAAATTATAATGACAAAATTACCATAGCAAAAATCAAAAAGTGAAACACAGCTAGTCAGAATATTATAATACAAAGATGTATGGAATTAAACTAATATAGGAAAAAATGAATAACACAAATCAGTACATGGAGTAGTGAGATCCATTCTAAAAGTTTATTTAACAGGCAGAACTGCAATGACTAAAGCTGGAGTGAGAATGTTCTGTAAAATAAAGGCTGTTGTGTAACATACACAACTGAGCTTTAGTGACCGCCAACATTAACGTGGTGAGTGCTTTGCACTCTCACACATGTCTTTAGAAATGAGACTGATTGACACCTGGTCATTACAGTTTCTTTGTTCTCCACCATATCCATGTAGGTTTTCTCCAGGTACTCTGATTTACCTCCAGTAAGGCGAAGGTTAATGGTAACATTTTTAAGACAGTGATAAGATCAGCAATGACATATGTATCTGAGACATTGGCAGTAAACGGAGCACAAGAGAAGTTGTGGCAGAAATGAGAATGTTGAGATGGATGTATAGAGTTATAAAAAAGCACAGAATAAGAAATGAGATGACCAGAGGTACAACAAAAGTGGGAAAGTACAGGAAAGTAGGTTGAAGTGATATGGACATGTGATGAGGTGAGACAATGAATATGTGGGCAAAAGAGTGATGGGAATGGAAGTACAGGAGAAGAGAAAGCAAGGGAGGCAAAAGCAGAGGTGGATGGATAAAGGAAAAGAAGATCTAAAGGAAAAGGGTTTGACTGGGGAGGAAGTGCAGGACCAAACAGTCTGGAGAACAGAAAAGTAAAAAAAGAGGAAGAAGAAGAACAAGAAGAAGACTCTAATTACCCTATGTAACAAAGGTTTTGTATTGGGTTAGGTTAATTAAAAATTTAAAATTGGCTAGTGGGGGCTCTAGAATTAAATTTGGGACTAGATCTTTTTAGAAATGAATGAATGGCTGGATGGTCATCAATAACAGTAATTAATAACAGTATAAACCTGTGCTATGTTATTAATGGTGAAATGGTTACATTGTCTACAACAATACTGAGGAAAGAAAAAAATATGACAAGATATGAAGCTTGGAATGGTTGAGTTTATAATACTGACATTCCATGAGGAGATGACAGAAAGGCAAATGGCGATCTGACCAGGAATCATGAGGAAAAAGTGAAGATATAAGAGTACCAGTATCGAGTACCAGTATCGAGAGAGAAGACGGCCAACCACTGCTTTTTAAGGAAGTATCAATCACGAGTAATAAGCTGACTCAATAATATGTTTGAAGTGTGTGCAGTAAACCAGAGTACCCACAAAGAACTCCACACAGTCATTCACCAGATTTGATACCATGACTGTTTCCAGCAGTAGAGTGTAGTACTGCATCACCATATCACCTGAAAGAGGTTTCTTTAATCAAAATGTTGACATTTCTTGCTACACTTACAGGTCCATTTATACCATACCCAAAATTTAGTGGAAAACTGAACCACCACCATTATTATCAGTAGAGTTTGAAAAAGACATCAACTGCAGTATAAGTGTAAGGGATAGACTTTTACAGTATGAGTATCTGATGTTAAAAGGAAATAAGCTTCAGAAATGTCAAGGAAATGAAAAATTACTCTGTAAAAATAACATCAATAATTTTATACCTCATTGACAATAGCAGCATATAAGTTATTTGACAGAAAGTGAGCTGCAATCTCCTCTTAAATGATTCTTCACGTTAAAGGTCATACAGTATGTGGTATGAATTAGAGAAGAGTTTCTCTTTGGAATATTGTATTTAGTGCCAAAAGCTCATGCTTCAAAGATTTAGAAAATATTCTAACATATAAAAAGGAACCATTCATAAATATTATTTCAGTTTTACAGACAAGGGGATCGTGATGAGTCCACTGTACACAACTCTGTTTTGTATGCGCAGCACAGCAGCACAAGATAAGCATAAAAGCAAAATAATAAAAGATGGACTTCTGAGGATGACTCTGTGATGCCCAGCTAACATAATGAATATCAAGCAGTACACAGGCTCACACTGACTTGACAAAGGACTTAAAGAGTATACTGCAGGATTAGCAAAATGTGGAGCAAAGACAATATAAATATTTCAATACCTTTTTGTAAATACAATGATTTATATCAAGTGCTGTAACAGTATGTGGAAAATCTTTATGATTGACTGTCATTTGCAGTTCATAGCCATGCACTTGGACTTGAAATCAAGTTTCTAGATGACCTTGTTGTTATATTATGGGAACCACAGCATTAAGAAAAGATGAATATATTATACAATGTCAATGTTCTGTAACATAGTTGACAACAGGGGATGCAAATGTGGTCCTTCTTCTTCACTGGATTACCTCACAGTACACATCTACCCAGTAAACTAACACAGACACATCTAAGCGCAGAAAGCCTAATGAAACACATTATGACTAACATACAGAACATCTCAAGTTAAAATCTTTCACTTGCAAAAAGGTGAATATTTTACATTTATTTTACCACATTGGAAAGTACATATGAAACTGCTTCATTTACTTTACAATTAACTAAAGTAGCAATAAGGTGTAATTTATTCTGCCATGTAAATGAAAAGGTTTATTGTTATAAGCGGGAACTTTGTTGCATGGTTCACTGTCAATGAATTATTGGGCAACTTGTGGGTTCCCAGAGTGTTCTCAATATGTTGTTTTTGGCCTTCTTTAAATTTGGAGATGGAATCTGAATAGCAGTCAATACTGTTGGATTGTCAGATGACAGTGCCAGAACTTACTCTGCTGAGGCAGAAGTTAATTTACATGATACTTGTATTCCTCTGCAGCCACATTGTTATAATTGCTGGAAGATTGTGTTGGTGAAGTGGTCAGGAGACAAAAAGCACTAAAATGAAATAGGCAGTCTCAAGGAATAAAAAGGATTTAACTACAGTAATCCCTCCTCCATCGCGGGGGTTGCGTTCCAGAGCCACCCGCGAAATAAGAAAATCCGCGAAGTAGAAACCATATGTTTATATGGTTATTTTTATATTGTCATGCTTGGGTCACAGATTTGCGCAGAAACACAGGAGGTTGTAGAGAGACAGAAACGTTATTCAAACACTGCAAACAAACATTTGTCTCTTTTTCAAAAGTTTAAACTGTGCTCCATGACAAGACAGAGATGACAGTTCTGTCTCACAATTAAAAGAATGCAAACATATCTTCCTCTTCAAAGGAGTGCACGTCAGGAGCACAGACTGTCAGAAAGACAGAGGAAAGCAAACAAATCAATAGGGCTGTTTGGCTTTTAAGTATGCGAAGCACCGCGGCACAAAGCTGTTGAAGCCGGCAGCTCACACCTCCTCCGTCAGGAGCAGAGAGAGAGAGAGACAGAGAAAAGCAAACAGTCAAAAATCAATACGTGCCCTTTGAGCTTTTAAGTATGCGAAGCACCGTGCAGCATGTCGCTTCATGAAGCAGCTGCACAGAAGGTAGCAACGTGAAGATAATCTTTCAGCATTTTTAGACGAGTGTCCGTATCGTCTAGATGTGCAAACAGCCCCCCTGCTCACACCCCCTACGTCAGGATCAGAGAAAGTCAGCGCAAGAGAGAGAGAGAGAAAAGTAAGTTGGGTAGCTTCTCAGCCATCTGCCAATAGCGTCCCTTGTATGAAATCAACTGGGCAAACCAACTGAGGAAGCATGTACCAGAAATTAAAAGACCCATTGTCCTCAGAAATCCGTGAACCAGCAAAAAATCCGCGATATACAGTGGTGTGAAAAACTATTTGCCCCCTTCCTGATTTCTTATTCTTTTGCATGTTTGTCACACAAAATGTTTCTGATCATCAAACACATTTAACCATTAGTCAAATATAACACAAGTAAACACAAAATGCAGTTTGTAAATGGTGGTTTTTATTATTTAGGGAGAAAAAAAAATCCAAACCTACATGGCCCTGTGTGAAAAAGTAATTGCCCCCTGAACCTAATAACTGGTTGGGCCACCCTTAGCAGCAATAACTGCAATCAAGCGTTTGCGATAACTTGCAATGAGTCTTTTACAGCGCTCTGGAGGAATTTTGGCCCACTCATCTTTGCAAAATTGTTGTAATTCAGCTTTATTTGAGGGTTTTCTAGCATGAACCGCCTTTTTAAGGTCATGCCATAGCATCTCAATTGGATTCAGGTCAGGACTTTGACTAGGCCACTCCAAAGTCTTCATTTTGTTTTTCTTCAGCCATTCAGAGGTGGATTTGCTGGTGTGTTTTGGGTCATTGTCCTGTTGCAGCACCCAAGATCGCTTCAGCTTGAGTTGACGAACAGATGGCCGGACATTCTCCTTCAGGATTTTTTGGTAGACAGTAGAATTCATGGTTCCATCTATCACAGCAAGCCTTCCAGGTCCTGAAGCAGCAAAACAACCCCAGACCATCACACTACCACCACCATATTTTACTGTTGGTATGATGTTCTTTTTCTGAAATGCTGTGTTCCTTTTACGCCAGATGTAACGGGACATTTGCCTTCCAAAAAGTTAAACTTTTGACTCATCAGTCCACAAGGTATTTTCCCAAAAGTCTTGGCAATCATTGAGATGTTTCTTAGCAAAATTGAGACGAGCCCTAATGTTCTTTTTGCTTAACAGTGGTTTGCGTCTTGGAAATCTGTCATGCAGGCCGTTTTTGCCCAGTCTCTTTCTTATGGTGGAGTCGTGAACACTGACCTTAATTGAGGCAAGTGAGGCCTGCAGTTCTTTAGACGTTGTCCTGGGGTCTTTTGTGACCTCTCGGATGAGTCGTCTCTGCACTCTTGGGGTAATTTTGGTCGGCCGGCCACTCCTGGGAAGGTTCACCACTTTTCCATGTTTTTGCCATTTGTGGATAATGGCTCTCACTGTGGTTCGCTGGAGTCCCAAAGCTTTAGAAATGGCTTTATAACCTTTACCAGACTGATAGATCTCAATTACTTCTGTTCTCATTTGTTCCTGAATTTCTTTGGATCTTGGCATGATGTCTAGCTTTTGAGGTGCTTTTGGTCTACTTCTCTGTGTCAGGCAGCTCCTATTTAAGTGATTTCTTGATTGAAACAGGTGTGGCAGTAATCAGGCCTGGGGGTGGCTACGGAAATTGAACTCAGGTGTGATACACCACAGTTAGGTTATTTTTTAACAAGGGGGCAATTACTTTTTCACACAGGGCCATGTAGGTTTGGATTTTTTTTCTCCCTAAATAATAAACACCATCATTTAAAAACTGCATTTTGTGTTTACTTGTGTTATATTTGACTAATGGTTAAATGTGTTTGATGATCAGAAACATTTTGTGTGACAAACATGCAAAAGAATAAGAAATCAGGAAGGGGGCAAATAGTTTTTCACACCACTGTATATTTAAATATGCTTACATATAAAATCCGCGATAGAGTGAAGCCGCGAAAGGTGAAGCGCGATATAGCGAGGGATCACTGTATATGAAATAAGCACATAGTCAAAAACACAGACAAGTAGGTCTACATGGTGTAGTCTTCTTGGAAATGTATTTTAGCTTCAAATAAGTTAAGGATAAATGGGAGCTGTTTACAACTATGTTTTATAAGCAGTGCACACACATGTAAAACTAAGAAAAAGAAGTCCCAAAACTATGATTGAAATACCCAGTACCACAGCATAAGGTCTTATTTGAGAAGCAATCCCTTCTGTTGTCTTTCTCTTTCCTTCTATAATCATAAGCAAGCACACAATCTACCGCAGCAAATTGTCCTGATGATGAATCTTTGCAAATGATTTGGGACCCTTTGAGAACTTTCAGTGCTTGCTTAAAAATCTGGACAAACCTCTCAGCTTGGCCATTAGCAGTGGGATGGTAGTGAGCTTAGGGAATGTGGCCAGCTTGGTTTAACTTCAGAAATGTGAGAAATTCTTGTACTGTGGATTGTATTCTATTACCACTACACTAACAAGAATTTCAGTCTCCAGTGATGGATAAAAAGGTGTCTCAGCCCATGAACTGTCTTGTAGATAGTTGTGGAGTGTATTATCTTCACTTTTAGTCATTTCAAAGCATCAACTATAATCATAAATTGTGAGGAGTGAAACAATTTGTACAACACTGAATTTGCAACAAATCTTAAAATTATCCATCCATCCATCCATTCTCCAACCCGCTGAATCCGAACACAGGGTCACGGGTGTCTGCTGGAGCCAATCCCAGCCAACACAGGGCACAAGGCAGGAACCAATCCCGGGCAGGGTGCCAACCCACCGCAGGACAAATCTTAAAATTATCACTTTGTAAAATAATCTTTTAAATATTTGCAATTGTCACAGGAAAAAATGTGTTTAGTTCCCATCTGGAAGTGTTTCATGTGCTAATTTTGTATCACTCCATTTATCATTTGGTGTTTAAATTAACTATTTTAGTGAAAAAAAAATCACTTGAGTGACTAGAAAAAAACACTCCTTGTTCTTCAAAACAAAATGCATTTAAAAATCACAAAATAACTATTTTATTGAGTTTTGCAATTTCAAAATCACATGCAATTGTGTTAAACTGTAAGTAAAATAATACCTTGGCTGTTTCCTTTAACATTAGCTATAAACATATTTCCGTCATTTGGCTCACCAACAGCTACATGACTTAGTTGCCACCAGTGTCGGGCCATCAGGGCCTGCAAGGCCTTCTCTACTGGCCTAAAAAAATATCTGAATCACAAACTGATGTTAATTATATTTTCTCCATGAATACTTATTAAATAATTCCAAATAGTCTGTCCGCTTCCTTTCATAGCTTTTCCGATGGTTGTGCTGCGCCTGCTTCCAGACATGTATTTTCGTATTAAAGCATTTAACCAATCACATTTCAGCCATCATTTGTTGCCAGGCAGGGTCAAAGTCAAAGAGGTCTGCCAGGAGGCCTTCACAATCCGTTCTGCAGGCCCTCTAACACAAAATAAATGTCGATTAAACTGTTGCTTCAACCAATCAGATTTTGAGTTGGTTTCACTAGGGCCCTCTAGCAGGTGTACGGCAACGTCACCGTATTCAGACCCGTTGATTGGATAGGATGGTGTAATATAAAAATCTGAATGAGAGCATCTTGGGGCAGCTGTACACATTGGTATGTTTGGCGGTGAGCATTCCCGTGTCCACTGCTTCTGTCGAGCGGACATTTTCAGCCCTAAAGCGAATTAAAACTTATGCCAGAAATACGACAGGGCAGGTTCGACTTTCAGCATTAGCTTCAATGGTGATAGAAAGGGACTTCGTGATGGAACTGAAGCGCACAGATAATCTGTACGACAGAGTAGTTGAACTGTTTTTGAGGAAAGAGAGGAGGATGGATTTTGTTTACAAATAACCCAAAATGTTTGGTGAGTAAAATGTTGCAATTTTCCTAAATAATATTGCAAGTTTATGAGTTATTATTGATGTTTTTTATGTGTCGCGGGCTGTAGCTGCAGTAGAAAGGAACTTGTTCACCCCTGGTTTGTCTATTCAATAAAGGCATTTATTGTGGCTACAGGAGTTCACTATCTGCGATGCAATGTCTCTTTATACTGTATTTCTGCATATTAAGATGGTTTTTATAACCATAAATTAGTTTTTGAGGGGCGGGTTGATTCAGACAGAGCACTACTGAAGGCCTAGGTGTGAAATGCACGGTCCGCCACTGATTGCCACGCTTACCACGCCATCTCCCTGAGCACTGCCATCGTCCCAGCCTGCTTCAAAACCACCACCATAGTTCCCGTGCCAAAAAAGTCACAAGTGTCCAACCTCAATGACTACCGTCCTGTTGCACTCACATCCATCATTATGAAGTGCTTCAAGAAGTTTGTCATGAGCACATCAAATCCCTGCTGCCCCCCTCACTGGATCCCCTGCAGTATGCTTACTGCCGGAACCATTCAACAGATGATGCAATAGCCACCACTCTCCATTTGGCTCTCGCTCATCTGGACAATAAGGACACATACGTTCGAATGCTGTTTATTGACTTCAGCTCAGCATTCAACACGATCATTCCTCAGCAGCTGACGGAAAAGCTGAGCCTGCTGGGACTGCACACCTACCTCTGTAACTGGATTCTGGACTTCCTGACTGAGAGACCTCAGTCAGTCAGGATTGGAAACAACATCTCCAGAACCACCACACTGAGCACTGGAGCCCCTCAAGGCTGTGTGCTCAGTCCATTACTGTTCACACTACTGACTCATGACTGTGCAGCAATGCACAGCTCTAATCATATCATAAAATTTGCCGATGACATGACTATGGTGGGTCTCATCAGCAACAACAATGAGTCAGCATACAGAGAGGAAGTGCAACGGTTATCGGACTGGTGTAAAGCCAATAACCTGTCTCTGAATGTAGACAAAACAAAGGAAATGACTGTTGACTTTAGGAAGACTAAGAGTGATCATCTGCCACTGAACATTGACAGCTCAACTGTGGAGGTCGTCAATAGCACCAAATTCCTAGGGTGTCCACCTGGCAGAGAACCTCACCTGGTCCCACAACACCAGCTCTTTAGCCAAGACAAAGCCCAGCAGTGGCTCTACTTCCTGCATAGGCTGAGGAAAGCCCATCTTCCACCAGCTACTCTAACAACATTCTACAGAGGAACCATAGAGAGCATCCTGAGCAACTGCATCACTGTCTGGTTTGGAAATTGCACAGTCAGGGATTGCAAAGCCCTACAACAGATAGTGAAGACAGCTGAGAAGATCATCGGTGTCTCTCTTCCCTCCATCATGGATATTCACACCACATGGTGCATCCGCAAAGCCACCAGCATTGTGAATGATCCAACACACCCCTCACATTCACTATTTACACTCCTACCATTGGGAAAAAGGTACCGAAGCAATCGGGCCCTCACCTCCAGAATGTGTAACAGTTTCGTCCCCCAAGCAGTCAGACGCCTGAACACTCATGGACCGGACTGATATCTGATATAGGTGTTCTGTTCTACAGTGTTGCACATGGTTGCACATGTTTGCACATTTGACTCACATGCATCTTGTTATATATTATGTGTCTTTATGTTATGTGTCGTGGATTCTCCATTGTCCTGTGTTTTATGTTGCACCATGGTCCTGGAGGAACATTTTTTTGTTTCACTGTATGCTGTACTACTGTATATGGATGAAATGACAATAAATACTCTTGACTTGACTTGACTTACTTGGCTAGACGCCCTGGTGAGATGCTGCTTAATAGTTTTTCTAGATGTGTTGACTGGACTGACAACCCCAATACCTGTTTCTCAATGTCACTTGATTGCAGGCCACCGTGCATAACTGTGGGAAATGGTCAGCATCCTCACAAGACCATGATGACCACCAGTATTTAACTCAGTATTCATTCTTTAGCGTAATTTAGGTGGAATAATAATTCTCAAGAAGGGGTGACAGTCATCATTATTGACAATATCTGATGCTTTGTTTTCTCTTTAGTCACCAGTTCCGGTACTATTGACAAAAAAGAATCAGCCAACACCATCAAATGGATTTCAAAGGTCCTGACTGATACCATTTCCACTTGCTAGAGATGGAACACCTCGACTCTAACTAGGTTGTTATTGAAGTCTACTCTTAAAAGAAGCTGACAAAGGCCATCTGCATTTGCGCCTTGAGCTGCATTTCTGCATTCTATTGTGTAGTTGATTTCAGTGAGTTGGATTAATTCAGCCTTAGCTTTTGTTAGCAGCACATATGGAACACTGCAGGACTGGCAGAACTGTGATTTGTGCTCAGGCTGCAGAGGTACACTTGCCTCAGTTTTTTCATTATCTCAAGCACCTTAGAAAAGGCTGTAGTTTGTCTCTCCAGAATGTGAGTGTCACTTCTATTAACAGGCACTTTTGTGTAGCTACAGTACATTTCTCAGTCCACACCAGAATGTGTCACATAGTTCATCCTGCAAGCACCCTTCATGTTATACCAGTCACTTTATTCAAAATAATCTTCAGGAGAGCAGGGTGGGCAATGCCCATGTGCTTTTTTGGCTCCATCAGACCCTTCTGAATTTCCTGCTGGCTAGAGGTAATGTAGCCAGCCACTTAGTATGAGGTTAACTCGACCAGATGATGCATATATTCAAGAAACTGCAGCTGGGGTAATACCAAATATCAAACAAAATGTTACCAAAACCAAAGCACCAAATTGGAAATGACATCGAAAACAAGAATTGCAAAATTTGATATCCTATAGATTGACAATCTAGAGATGCACCAAAACCTAGACAATAAATCTTTAATGAAGTCAGGATGAGAATGGCAGAAAATTCAATGATCAAGTAACACTAATCACTGAAAGCTCACACACCAAAGCTATTTGAGGTAAGAATCCTTAATTTCAGACACGGGACTGAGTGCGGAGCAGGGTAATAAAGCAGAGCATCAGTGAAGTGGCACATCATCCCTTCAGGAACTAACACCTCTAGTAACAGTGCATCCTGCATTGACAATAATGCCATTACATGTCAAAGATTAAAAAAAAAAAAAACACAAAAATGGCGATGTGTCAATCTCAAAAAGTAATGATAATAAAATTCTGTTTCCTTGCAGTTACAGAGTACAAGCAAAATACTCAAATATTAATATTCTCTGATGTTTGAAAAACACAATTGTGCAATAGAAAAAACATTTTTGCAACAAAGAAATAACAAACTGACCCAATTGAAAACACTTTCATTTTCCAGTATTCTCTCAGTCTTTTAAAGAACGCAATTTCCATACAATTCTCTAAACCCACTTAATCCTAAGCAGGGTCATCGAAGAGCTGGCGCTTAACCCAGCAAGCATAGGGGGCAGAGCAGGAACAGACAGGGTGCCAAACCATTACCAATGCACCAAAGCTACATGTCTTTGGACTGTGGGTGGAACCCAGAGCATCCAGAGAAAACCCACACAGACATGGAGAGAACATACAAACACCACATAGGGAGGACCGGGCATGTGAACCCTGGTCTCCCTAATGTGATGCATGTATACCATGCTTGTGAAGAAATAACTTTGAATTGAAAAACAGCAAACTTTTCTTTTAATCACAGCAATACAAGGAGCCCTTTTCTTCACTTTTTCCTGGTTCCTTCTATGAAAAAAAAAACTCTGCCATGACAAGTGGTTCAGTGAAAAGTGCTGCTGTAACACTCCCATAATATTGATATAACTTCTCTTGTACAATTAAACTACATAGCAGCCCACATGTTTTGGATTTCAAAACACTGAATACCACTGACACTACCTTGTCATCTTTAATATTGCAATCTGCTCCAAAGTACTAAGTCTTTTAATATACAGTATGTTGTCCACTGCTCTGCAATGTTGTCAAGGTGAAGTAATCATTTCCATTAGGTTTTACAAAAACTGTTCTGAAGAACTATTCCACAAATATTCCGAGGCAGGGAAGAGGAAGATTCTGCAGAATATTTTGTTCTCCATTTAGAACATTAGAATAATCTAGATGAAAACAGGCCTTTCAGACAAACAAATCTTGCCAGTCCTATCCCCTTAATTCTTCTAAAGTAACATCAAGTCTAGTTTTGAAAGTCCCTAAAGTCTTACTGTCTACCACAGTACTTGGTAGCTTATTCCAAGTGTCTGTGGTTCTCTGTGTAATGAAAAACTTCCTAATGTTTGTCTGAAATTTATCCTTAACAAGTTTCTAACTGTGTCCCCATGTTCTTGATGAACTCATTTTAAAATAACAGTCTCGATCCATTGCACTAAGTTCCTTCATAATTTTAAACACTTCAATCATGTCTTCATGTAATATTCTTTTGTTTAAACTAAAAAGGCTCAGCTCTTTTAACCTGTCTTCATAATTCATCCCCTGTAGCCCTGGAGTCAACCTTGTCACTCTTCTCTGGATCTTTTTTAGCACTGCTATGTAGCCTGGAGATGTGTTATAAAGCTTCAGCATAACCTTCTTGGACTTGTACTCTACACGTTGTGCTGTATAACCTAACATTCTGTTAGCCTTCTTAATGGCTTCTGAACACTGTCTGGAAGTTGATAGTGTATAGTCCACTATCCATCCATCATCCAACCTGCTATATCCTAACTACAGGGTCACGGGGGTCTGCTGGAGCCAATCCCAGCCAACACAGGGCACAAGGCAGGAAACAAACCCTGGGCAGGGCACCAGCCCACCGCAGGGCGCACACACCCACACACCAAGCACACACTAGGGACAATTTAAGATTGCCAATGCACCTAACCTGCATGTCTTTGGACTGTGGGAGGAAACCGGAGCACCCGGAGGAAACGGGAAGAACATGCAAACTCCACGCAGGGAGGACCCGGGAAGCGAACTGTGAGGCAGTAGCGCTACCCACTACGCCACTGTGCCGCCCTGTAGAGTCCACTATATCCACTAAATCCTTCTCCTTTTGTGTACTTTTCAAACCTTCCATTGTGTATTCAAACCAAAACATTTTTACTTCCTACTTGTAATACTTTACATTTAATAACATTATATTTCATCTACCACAAACCTGCCCAGGCCTGTATGCTGTCCAAGTCCCTCTGTAATGATTCAACAGATTTTTGTTTAATGATAATGTTGCTCTCAGACACACATTTCTTCAGGTGCATCTTTGGACACTGCTTTTCAGCCTTCATAAGTATCATTTTTATCTAACTGATGTGAAGTGTCTACAGGTATGCTGTATCAGCCTCTGGTGCCTGGAAGACACCAGTCTGATCTGTCCAGTCCAAAGCTAATGAGTTCCTATGTGGAGTACTAAGGAGTGACAGGCTGTGCAGGCATCACAGTGTTTAAATACATGTAGTGTGTACATATGTTCATGGATAGCGTGACCACTAGGGGGTGTTGCAGCACCTCAGGTCCCTGACACAACCTCAAAAACCTAGTATAATACAAAGGTTTATTTTGACAAATATCTTACAAAAAAAACTTCTTTAATAAACACAATCACGTATGATTATTCTCTTTCTCTTCCTCTCTCCTTCCATTCCTCCAGGCAAACTTTGTTCTTCTTTCATCTGACTTCAACTCGCCTGGATGAGGTTGAGTGGCTTCTTTTATCTCAGACCCAGGGGTTCTTCTGCTGTTTGGGCATAGTCCAATGTCTAGGTTAATCGGGAGTCCCATAAAGTAGGAAACGTAACTCCCTGCAGCACCCCCTGGTGACATCCCAGCAGGTCTGCCCCACTGGAATACAGTTTCTTGCATTCACTGTGGGTATCTGAATGGGTACTAAAGCCCAGGGATGCTGCCATATAAAGGGTCAGGGGAGCCTCCCCTGATCTCTCCGATATCTCAGCCAGTTAAGAGAATGGGGCCAATCCCAGCTAGGTCACCAGCCCATGTGTGCTGTCCTTTACAATGTCACATCAGGTTTGGGAGCATGCACTGGTATAGCACACATTGCCGCACCTACCAAACGATGAAACAGCTCAGGATTCAGGTCTGGTTGGCAACCCCCCAGGCAGACGCACAGTCCAGTCCCATCCTCTGGAAATGACCCTCTATCTGCTGCAGTCAGGTGTTACATGGGCATTCCCTTGGCCTGGTCCAGCCACTCGGGTCCTCAACAATGAGGATCCTATGCGCCGGGTCACCCTCGGGGAATCACACCACATGGCTATAGTGCCATAACTGACGATCCCTCACAATGTAGGTAATGTGCCTCGTTTGGGACTCCATTAACTGCTCATTCGACAAAAATTTTGACTTTACAATGTGCATATGTTAAATTTAGGGTGCATTAAATAGGCTAACCCATAATGAACCTGGTGAGTCCCACTCCAGCCACAGTATCAGGCTCGATTTGGTTAATTTACAATACATTTCTTTGTACACCTTGCCACTTAAACTACTAAACAGTCGATATCCACTAATCAGATTAGAAAAATTGGAATATTTATACTGCTTCTTGTTGAATTTAAGAAATGAACATGCCTCCAAGAAGTGCCACAACACTTTGGAACACAAATAGCATGTAATAGGAAAATCATTAATTATCACATTAAAGATAGGAGCACCATACTACAGGAATGAAAGGAAATCCTTCAGTGTGACCCAAGTTCAAAAAGCTGTGAAGAAGACAAAAGACCATGGTGTACACAGGAATAACATAATTGTTCATCTAGTGCATTTAAGAAGCATTTTGCATCTACCTCTCCAAAAAATGTGTAAGTGGTACAAGGCATACAAAACAATAAGCTGCATGTCTATAAAAGCAAGCACATTGATTATTATCATGGACAGCCTTTATTATTTTTTATTTTAAATGGTGAAGAAACTGTGCTTTCACTGAGTTTTAAAGCATTTTACCCTTTTCTATAACCAGCAACATCTAGAAAGGCTCTGACTCTTTATCGATGCTAGTTCTATTCTTTGTGAATCCACAGGATTTAAAATTGCTCTATTTAACATTTTCTACTTGACTCAAAGGGCATTACTAGCCTCTGTGAAATGAGGTACCATACTGTTTATCATTATATGCTCCACTTAATCTCTCCCACTGCTTTTGCTTTTTCTGAAAAGTTACTTAGGACTTACAGAGAAAGTGGTGCTTATTTCATCTTTATTTATGCCTGTTTCTATTTGCTGTCTTTTTGAGGGTTCAGGGATAGGTTTTAGAAAACAAAATCTTTTCACTCTAAACAATATTATATCACTGACATTTCATCAATGACCTGAGACGGTCTTATCTTCTTCCTGCTCTTATTAAACAGATGACAATTGCATTAGATTTTGCAGCTCCTGGACAAGGATGGCAGCCAGCTAAAGATACAATTCAGTACCACAGGTGACATTGACAGGATCTGCACCAAACCCAGTCCAAAGCTGAGTGAAGATAATTTGAATATAAGTTTTGCTTTTTTTCCAGTTTCCATTATGTCAGTGAAACTTATTTAAACAGCATCCACTTGCTTTTTCAGTGACAAACAATAAATGATTTAGTGGCATACTGTATCTTTCAGTCTTAACTGTATATAAAATAGCTCATCTTATGAATTATGCTACAGATGTTAGGGAGTTTAACATATTTTTAAGAATTTCTAAGAATGTATCTGTATGCCTTGCAGTTCCCTGGGATTCCAACTAGCATGAGTTCCTACCAGGCATCCAGAGGTGCTGATACAGCATCCTATACCTCAATAATTGCAATATAAGCACACAGATTTGTAAATGGATGGCTGAAGAGATTTGGTGTAATTTTATATAACAATTTCTAGCGAATGCTTGAAATATATTAGTCTACAGCAGTCATTTTTAAAGTTTATACCTCCATGGTCCTCCAGCGTACCACAAGTATATGTGAAGGCCCCCTACACAGTACAACATTTACCATATTGTACTTTTATCATATTCTTGTTGCTTTTTTTGAACTCACGTTTATTAACAAAAGCTAGTGTTATTAGACTGCGTGCGTTTTTTTAAAGCATAATACATAAATTAGTAGGACATTTAAAAACAGTCTTTGCTTCTATTAAATAAAAGTTGTTTTTACTAGAGCCTAAATTTTCTAATTATAACATAAAAAGGAATAGGCATTTTTGGTATAAATAATAACTAGTTATTATCAAAATCCAGAATTTGTCATAGCAGATATTTTTCATAACAATAAGAGCTGCTAATTACGCATTTGTCTTTAATAGTATGTTTAAATTAAGCATAAAGTATTTTTGAAAATTAAAAATCAAAAGTAATTTTTAAAATGATGACTTAGCCATTGCAGGCATTACTTAAGTTACTTTATAATCCTCTAGGTTCAGCACTTGAACGTTTCTATCAGCAAAAGACAAATTTAATATAAATGTACTATAAATGCAAATACATTTTTAAGTGAACAGAAAAGACAAAAGCATTGGGTAAGCTGGTGGTAGCAGTCAGGTAAGCCAAGGAAGGGTGGCCAGTGCTGTGAGCAGTGTGAGCAGCAGCGTATGTGAAATCGAGCTTCCATCTCTTTCCTAAGTGTGTTATATACAATACAACAGCAATAAAACAAATGATATTTGTATAACTCTCTTCACTGAGTTCAGGAACAAAGTGCTGTGAACAAATTCTCAGGTAAAATGCAAGTATAGGCTTACCCAATTACTAAATATAGAATTAGTACATATAAAGATACTGAATCATTAACTCAAATAGTAAACATAGCAGAAACTGATCAACCTAAATGGAAACCAACAATATATGTCAATAACTGAAGAACTATATTAAGATGAAAATTGTAAAAGAGAAAGTCAGAGACAAATTTGGGCGCAGTCACAGTCCTGGGGACCTTGGTCAACTAGCTGCTTACTCCCACCTGGGCATTCTATAATAGCATCTGTGTTTTCCATCCAATCTAATTAGAGAATCTGTCCATCCAATGATTCCAATGCTTCTTTATCTCAGATGACGTTTCCATAGGTGGGAGAGCAGCCTGGCAGTAGAAGAGAAACACAATGGTGGGGGTAGGTAACAGTTCATAATTATTATAACACATATTTTTGTAGAAATGACTCACACACAGAAATGAGGTATGTACAAGCAGTTCTAGTCAGGGTATGCTATACTAAAGTAGTGGGACTTTAATTTAAAAGCTGATACTGAAGGGGCATCATTATAATAACAGGCAGATAATTCTAAAGTTCTGGAGGCCTGTAACTAAAAGCTCAACCTCCCACTGTTATTTTATTAATCCTTGGAATCTTAAGTAGGCTGGCATCTTGAGATCTTAATGTGCACTGTGGGTTGTAAGTAATGATAAGTTCACATACTGTAAGTAAGCAGGGCCTTGGCTATTTAAGGCTTTATATGTTGAATTTTGAAATCAGCCCTACGCTTAACTGGGACCCAATGCAACTGGAGCTACATGTTTATACTTTTGGGTTCTTGTAATAATTCTTATAACAGCATTTTGGGTTAAATGAATGCTGCATAAGGACTGATTTGAACAGCCAGTGAATAAAACATTGCAGAAGTTAATGCTAGTAGAAACAAATGCATACATTAATTTCTCAGTATCCTGCATATTTAGAAAACATATTAATTTTCCTACATTTTAAGATGGAAAAAACATGTTTTGAATAGTTTTATAATGTATTTTGCAAACAACATGCTAGTGTCAAAGACAATGTCTGAATATCTTTGGCATCATATTAAAACACTAAACTTCTTTTGGCACGAGGAATGTCATCTTGTCTTCACTCTTTTTTGTTAGGTCATTATGAGCAGCCCATTTACATTCCATCTGATCTCTTTCCAGACATGATGCGGACACTGGTGGGTCACTTTAATGCCAGGTATAAATACAGTATGTTCCAGCTGAACTATATATGGATACAATCTACATATGAACTGCTCTATAAAGGGGGTCTTTCAGAAAACTAACAGTCAATTGTAACAGTATGTAGCGTGTATTGAATATTAATGAGGTGAGGAACTTCAAAAATATCCCAGGGCCAGATTTGGTCAGCTGGCCTTAAGTTTGAAAACCATGTTGTAGCTTGATTTTTACTGATTTAAGTATTTTGCTGCTATTTTATAATTATTTTCAACCATCTTTTGGCTCCACTTGAGATGTACTAGGGCAATGTTTTTTTTCAATCTGCGAGTCTTTATTTTCAATATATTGTTCTATCCAACTATCCAGCCCCATCATTTCAGGGCCACCTGCCCAAGCTGTTGGGTATACTTTTACTTGGCAGATTTGTGGCAATTTATCACAGTATGCTTTCCTTAGTTTTTCAGAATCCCCCTTACCATTTTGGTCTAGAGCCAAGGCTGCAGCTATCCATCAGTTTTCAAAAGGCAGTGATATTATCATGGGGAGGAGAGCTGTGCTGGTCCTTCACTAGGCATGCCTAAACCTACAGTATGTCATGTGAGTTAAGTACAGCTGCCAATTAACCTAACCACATTTTGGAAATGTAAGATAGTGACCAAACTGGGACTTGAATCCAGTCCCCTGGAACTGTGTGGAAGAAAACATTACCCACTCCATTATTGTGCTGCCCATAATATAATATAATATAATATAATATAATATAATATAATATAATATAATATAATATAATAGCTTCATGTGGTCTTCAGGACAAAACACAACCTGAAGACTCCCTAGCAGTTTGACTATATTTGTGAACTTGGAGAGGGGTCGGTTACCTCTTAAGAATTACCCCGTGCAGAGGATGTGGATCCACCTGTGCTTGCTGCCCCACTGGCTTTCGTAAGAAGACACGAGAGACGATACCATATCTTAGCCGTATCGCTGACATATGAATCCTATTAATCTTTGTCTGAAGAAAATGCCTCCAGATAGACAATGTTTTTGTGAAAACTTCAAGCCTTGCTCTCCATTGCTGAGGTGATTCCCTTGCACATTGTTGAATCACAGTCTTTTGAGTGCTCATTAGCACAACATTGTTGTTGCACTGCAGTGTTTGCTGCACACAGGCCTTTCATAGAGAGAAGTGAGGTGTATACATACGCCATCTAGTGGCCGTGGTTGAGCATGAGCAGAGCAGACAGCTCCTTACACACACAGGTCTTTTGTTTAATATTATATTATATTATATTATATTATATATTATATTATATTATATTATATTAAAGTGTATTCCTATTCCCTGCCTTGTGCCCTATTTTGCTGAGATAAGATCTATGTGATCCTGAATTGAATTTAGTTGGGATTCAGAATGCAATACAATGTTATTTTATATTATATTTCACATCAAATCATCTGCTTACTGAATCCGCTTAGGTTATTTTTAGATGAAACATACCTCAATCCTCTCCTATTCAGCATCAAGTACGAGGCAAAATCAGTTGTGGATAGGGTCTCAGATTATAACAACTTCATCACATACAGACACCGTATTTAGACAGTTTAACATATAAGTCATAAGGATGGAAACTGAAGTATGTGGATAGACATGGGGATGTGTGCAAACTCCACAAAGATAAACTAGGATTCAATGACATGTCAAAAGTATGAGTATGTTCAAATTTGTATGACTGTTTTTTTTTGGGCCTGCCAACTTGTGTATTGGTCATCATTTTGAATGTTTTTTTTGTGGGCATCACCATTTTGTGTGTATGTGTGTTAGACTTAAACTTCTTAGACAAGGAAACATATTTATGAAAAGCATGTTTCTGGATAGGGCGGCACTGTGGTGCAGTGGGTAGTGCTGCTGCCTCGCAGTTAAGAGACTTCCCGGGTCCTCCCTGCGTGGAGTTTGCATGTTCTCCCTTATTTATTTATTTATTTATTTATAAAGCACTTTAAAAACAACCTCAAGGCTGACCAAAGTGCTGTACAAAGAAAAACAACACATAAACACATAAGAGCTGAAGACATTCTTAATAGAAAGTATAAAAAGTATACAAATAGCCACCATATTATACAGGGTTAAAAGCCAGAGAGTAAAAATGTGTTTTTAAAAAGGATTTAAAGGCAGCTAGCGAAGGAACCTGCCTACCATGCAATGGCAAATCGTTCCAGAGTTTTGGGGCTGCAACTTTAAAAGCTCGCTCACCTCGGAGTTTGCATCATGCCCTGGGAACGCATAAAAGCATCTGGTCTGCTGACCTGAGGGAGCGAGATGGTACGTAAGGGTGCAGCAGTTCCGACAAATAAAGAGGGGCACACCCATTAAGAGATTTAAAAACAAATACAAGGATCTTAAAATGGATTCAAAAACGAATTGGAAGCCAGTGGAGGGAAGCCAAAATCGGGGTAACATGCTCATGCTTTCTTGTGCCAGTTAAAAATCGAGCAGCAGCGTTTTGCACCAGCTGTAGGCGAGCCATGGAGGCCTGGCTAATTCCAAAAAGAAGCGCATTACAGTAATCTAGACGAGATGATTGTTGACAGCCGCCTCAACTGGGAAAAGCAAGATTTTACCACTGCATTCACATGGCTATCAAGTTTAAAAGTGGAGTCCATTTTTACACCTAAATTTGTGATCAAGGATTTCTCAAATTGAGCCACAGTGGAAAGGTCAATGCAAGGGGTCCCGCTGGTGCTATTGAGCCTAAATAGCATGACTTCTGTTTTGTTCTCATTAAAATTTAGAAAATTTAGTGCCATCCAACTCCTTATGTCAATAAGGCAATCAAGCAGGGGCTGGACAGAACATGGACCTTGGCGCTTCAGTGGGAAATACACCTGACAGTCATCTGCATAAAGATGAAAGGAAATACAGTGTTTCCGAAAAATAACGCAGAGTGGCAGCAGGTACAAGGAGAACAGAAGAGGTCCCAGGATGGAGCCCTGTGGTACCCCCCAGGGGAGGGCAACAGAGGTGGAAGTAAAATCATCAATACTGACACAAAAACTTCTATCTGAAAGATAGGACCTAAACCATTGGAGAGCTGAACCTGTGATGCCCACCCACTGCTCCAGCCTAGAGATGAGGATCTCATGGTCTACCGTGTCAAATGCAGCTGTTAAATCCAAAAGCATAAGTAGTACACAGTCACCAGAGTCCACTGTCAAAAGAATATCATTAAAAACCCTTAACAGAGAGGACTCAGTGCTGTGGTGAGTTTTAAACCCAGACTGGAACACTTCCAGAATTGCATGTTTGTCCAGAAAGGACTTCAGTTGGGTATAGATGACTTTTTCCAAGAGTTTGGACAAAAAAAGGTAGCTTGGAAATAGGCCTGAAGTTAGACATAACAGAATGGTCCAGACCCGTTTTTTTCAGCAGTGGTTGCACGACAGCATGTTTAAAATTTTTAGGCACCACACTAGAGGTTAAACTACTATTAATAACTAGCCAACCCGCGGCGTACCATACGCCGCATAATCAGGCTGGGTTTTTAATGATTTTTAAGTACAGGGAAAAAATTAACATTTGAAAAATCCAGAGGAGAGGGGAAGGACGCCCATTACGCCCCATCCGTCATGCTAGTCTGCTGATTTCTCGTTCAGTAACCTGTGAGTAGTGATGGGCGGAGTGAAGCCTCACGAAGCATCAACACGTTTGAAGCAATTGTGTCAGAAATCGTATCGAAGCTTCGAAGCATTTAACACTCACCTCTCTAGTGACACCTGCTGACCATTTTCATTAACGTTACAGAAACTTATGATACACTTGAATGACGTCTGTTAAAACTCGTATTGCTTTTATTTTTTCGCAGCTACAGACTGACAACGAAGAGAAGGGTTCGTCAGCAGCTTCTAGTGTGTGATGTGTAAAAAATATAAATATAACTTCTTTAACTGCCTTGTGGCGCTGTAGTAGTATGGCTGCTTTGCAGTAAGGAGACAGTGGAAGATTGTGGGTTCGCTTCCTGGTTCCTCCCTGTGTGGATAGCAAATTATCCACGACAAACAAACTGTTTTACACGCTGCAAACCAACCCGCGGCATAGTATACGCCGCATAATCATGCCGCCTTTTAAATGTTTTTTAAGCAGAGGGAAAAAAATGAACATTTGCAAAATCCGTAACGCTGCTTTCAGTAAGTACAATGCACACGCGTTTAGTTTGTTGGTGACTTTTTGCCAGCTGTCTTTCCTGGTTTGGGCTGTTTTTGCAGTGTTACCGCTTGTGCATATTAAATCTTGAATTCCTTTGAGTAACTAATTAACTAACTAACACCCACCCACTCAGCTTGTGTGAAAAAAATGCGCCCGTTCTTTCATCATTTTGTTGCAGCAATATACATTGTGTTTTCACTCAGCGCGGAGGTATGCATTCATCTCGGATTATTACATCCAGCTAATCTGCTACACGACTGCGTTTGAAAAACCGACTTATCCCTGATGAGTTTCACCGGCATTAATGATTAGGAATCTGGTTGGAACAAAACCCTGCAGCCACAGGGGTTCACCAGGACCGAGTTTGGGAAACACTGCTGAACACAGACGAAACCGACTCAGGTGAGGAGTGGGGGCGGGCAAAGTGGTTGTAGCTATTGATTATTCAGTGTTGTTTGCCTGGGTGTCTGATCTGCGTTGACTGACATGGCTATTTTCTGCGTATCCCATGGTTGTCTTCTGGCAGTGTGAATGCCTCGAAAAATAGGGCGTCCTTGTGTGGTGAGTTGTTGCAGTTTGTAGAGAGCGAGGGTAGACGCGGTCCGTGAAAAAAGGAGTGTTGGTGGCGCGGATGCTAATCGCTTTATGCAGCGTGTAAAACAGTTTGCGATGGATAACGCAGTTGTACGTCGTAACCGAAAGGAATCTGTGGCTCTGAGGTGCATGTGGATCGTAGTAGGGAGGAACTCGACTAACCTGGTGATTGGTGAGTTTTTGCGTCCGACTTGGTGGTCGTGGCTCTTGCCAACTCACGGCGTATCATATGCCGCATAATTATGTATTGATGGGTGAACACTTTCTGAACGACACAGTTGTCCAAACTGAAGCGAATGCATTCTTTAACTGCATTCTCTGTCTTGTAGCGCAGTAGTAGTGTTGCTGCTTTACAGTAAGGAGACTGTGGAAGATTTTGGGTTCGTTTGGGCTGCATTTGCAGTGTTACCGCCTGTGCATATTAAATCTTGAAATCCTTCGAGTAACAAATTAACTAACACCCACCCACACACACACACACACACAGCTTGTGTGGAAAAAATGCGCCCGTACTTTCATCATTTTGTTGCAGCCTATCAAAGACTTGCTGCCCCCAACTCAAGGTGGCTCAGAGGTCCATGTGTAGCGTACAACAGATGAACATAAATGACGCCGTTTTTACTGAGGCGTCGCGTCCCAGTTAGTGGGCGTGGCTCTGCGAGTTGTCGTTGTATCCAATGGTCATAGAGTTGGTGGGCGAGGCTCTTTCCTACTTGTCGGCGGCTTAGTGAATCCACGCCTGTTCCTGCGTGCTTTCATGGGTGTCTTGTTTTGGTGTGCGTGCTTTCATGGGTGTCTTCCCCCTTTGGCGGTGACTTTGTGAATTATATATATAGATAGTAAGAATAGAAGGACCCAAGGTAGAAAAGACTTCCTTAAAAAGTCGAGGAGGAACAACATCAAGAGGGGAGCCAGATGGCTTCATACTGAAAACCAGCTGCTTTAAAAAGGACAAAGTGACAGGCTCGAAGTGGTCAAACACAGCCAAACAGGGTATTAAAATGGATGGATCATGAGAAGGTGGTGAAATGAGGGCCCTAGTGCTTACAACCTTCTTCAAGAAAAAGTAAAGAAGTTTCCCTAGAGGCTTCCAGAAAGACAGGTTCATGAACATTAAGTGCAGAACTCAATGTATTAAAAAGTACACGAGGGTTGTGAGAGTTAGACCCAATAACTTCAGAAAAAAATTTTGATCTTGCAGCTTTCAAAACTTTCTGATAACACAACCAACCTTCTCTCAATATTTCAAAAGAAACCTGCAACTTGTCCTTTTTCCACCTCCGCTCAGCTCTCCTGCACTCCCGTCTATATGCATGGGTATTAGCATTTAACCACGGCTCGGAGCAGGGCTTTAGTTTCCTGTTTTTTAATAGTGCTACAAAGTCCAAAGCAGTTTGGCAAACAGAATTAAATTGAAGTGTTAGCTCCTCAGTATTGGAAGACACAGAGGGCTGTGAAGTCACTTTATAATTAAAAACATCAGAAAACTGAGCAGTAGTGGAAGAATTAAGAGCACGGCAGCGCCGAACAAGTGCATACGGTTTAGTAAATTGACAGAGAGGAACAAAATCAAATAAAACGGGCATATGGTCTGAAAATACTGCATCACCAATTTCCAGATTAAGAACAGATACACCGCGAGAAAAGACAAGATCCAGCGTATGCCCACATTTCTGAGTGGGACCAGTTACAGACTGAATTAGACTAAAAGAATCCATCAAATCTAAAAAGTCCTCCACCAAAGGCTTCTCAGTATAACAGACATGAATATTAAAATCCCCAACAATTAAAACGTGGTCATATTTTGGCATAAATTCTGCCAAGAAGTCAGAAAAGTCATTTATAAAATCCTTATTATACTTTGGTGGACGATAAACCACCGCGCAAAGCAGCACAGGAGAACGACCCAACTCAAAAAGACTCAGTTCAAAGCTGGAGAAAGAAACAGCTAGAAACCGCTGTTTACAATCAAAGTTGGGTTTGAAGACAGTCGCTAAACCTCCACCACGACCTGAGGACCGCGGGGAATTAAAATACAAGCAGCCACACGGCAACAATTCAGAGAGGGCACTGGACTCACCGGGAGACAACCAGGTTTCAGTTATACAGAGGAAATCCAATCCATTAGATCCGAAGAAATCCTTTAAGATAAAAGTTTTGTTTGTTACAGATCTAGCATTCACTAGACCCATCCTGATGGGAGCCGGGTCCGAAGCCGCAATAGCGAGCGGAGCGCGCGCCAGAGGCCGCAAATTCTGGAGATTCACTCCTCGCCAGCGCAGGTGAAGTGGACAGGGGCGCGGGGGTGGCATCGCCTGATCCAAACCAAAAACAGGTACAAGCCAGGAGTC
Source organism: Erpetoichthys calabaricus (assembly GCF_900747795.2). Taxonomy (NCBI): domain Eukaryota; kingdom Metazoa; phylum Chordata; class Cladistia; order Polypteriformes; family Polypteridae; genus Erpetoichthys; species Erpetoichthys calabaricus. The sequence goes on from NC_041396.2 coordinate 62,434,505, forward strand.
CGCAGGGTCCCGGGAGTGACGCAAAAAGGTAAGGGACCGATCAATGTTGAGCTGGAAAAACTTTGGGAGATCGAGCCAAACAGGCCTTTAACTTCACCAACCTCCCGCTGCGTTTACCTCGGCGTTTGTGACGCTTCCTCCAGCGAGGTAGACCTGGAGCAAGGTAGAGGAACACCGGTATTCCAGATAGAAACTGGGGAGGAGGAGAATAATCTCATCCTCCGTTTTCGGACTGAGCAAGTTTTACAGCAGACAAGCGAAAATCCAGAAGTGTTTGGCGATCATACATCAGTAGAGAGTTGACATTTTGCATGACACATACAAAAATAACAACATAAGCATAGGCAAAAACAGCAGTAGACGACATGCCACACACACTGGCGCCAATTTGCATGTTCTTCCTGTGTCTGTGTGGGTTTCCTCCCACAGTCCAAAGACATGCAGGTTAGGTTCTTTGGTGATTCTAAATTGTCCCGTGTGTGTGCCCTGCCTGGGGTTTGTTGGCTGGGATTGGCTCCAGCAGACCTCTGTGACCCTGTAGTTAGGATATAGCGGGTTGGATAATGGATGGATGGATGTTTCTGGATAATTTTGCTTGATTATTTTCCTTGTGTCTGTTATACCTAATGATAACTGATTGGACCCTGTTTGTGATTTTTTTTAAATTAAATAAATAGGGACAATAAAGAAGTTTTTTTTAGGGGCAATCCAAAGGCTGCATCAGGAAATAGGCTCCAGTCAAATACTGAAATAATTGTGAGAAACCCTGTGTTTTTTCACAGAAATGGTTGGCAAAATTGTAGTCTGGCAGCTGTTCTGCCATTACAAAGAAAGAGACAGGACAGTACCAAACTCAGATTGTTAAATGTGGCAGAAGTCATAATAGTAATAAAGTGCCTAACCCAAAATGCCAATCAGAAATCAAAGTCCAAAAAGAAGAGGAAGAAAAGAAAGACTGCTACACACAGTAAAAAGTAAATTTTAATATCCACCAACTTGGAGAGCAAGATAACATGCAGCCCAGCTATAGTATCATTACCCTGATGAGAACTTGTGCTGCAACTTCCAGACTGCATTCCCTAGCACAGCTCTTTTAATAAAGCGATGTCCGTTAAATAAAATAGCTTCATTGTAAATTATAAAACACAATGATAAGCAAGATTAACTTAAAGAATATTTTAAAAACAATCATAAGTATGAATTTTCTGAAGTTGAAAGCCAAAGTTAAAAATTATCAGAACCCACAGAAAAGTTGTAAAGCCTGCTAAAATTCTATATCATCATCATGACAACAGTGTCATTCCATAATATTTGTGCACTAAGAAAATAGTGTTTCAGGGTGTGAACACTGCAGCAAATGATGCTGTTAATGTTGAAGCACATTGCTAGAACCAGTTTTTGTAAACTGTTACATTTACAGTATATACAGTAAGTACTAGCTGTGCTGGGAATTTTTTTTGAGACAATAGGCCTCATAGTGCTGTTGGTTAATTAGGTGTATCAGAAGTACTATGTAACTAGCTAGGTACATTTCTATATACAACACTTGTTTGTTTTTTTACCAAGGGCTAATGTTATTGACAGGCAGTTTGGTGTAGTGGTTAAGGCTTTAACCTTGAAATTGTGGGTTCACTGGCCATCTCAGAGTTGAAGAAGATGTGAAGGATGTCACCACCCACATTAAAGGAACACAGTCTCCTCGTAGTGACATGACCTGGTGTTTTATTTATAGCCTGAGGTGTACAGAGTAAGGAGAAAAGGAGACAGAACTGATCTACATGGTTCTTCAGTGCTTCTCACATCCATACCAGAGACACAAAGAGAAACAATTATTTTGTGTGTGTGTGTGTGTGATGTTTTTCTGGATTTAACTTGTGATTTGTGTTTTATTTGAATTTTCACAAAAGTTTTGTTTCATAGTTGACTCCGTGCCTTATCAACTCAGAAATCATGAAGAAATGCAACTTCCCACATGAACATTGATATCTTAACACTGATAACATCACTTTAATGGACTGATAATAAATTAATTGAGTTTTTAATCATTCATCTTTGAGGCTGCACTGTTTATAATGTAATGTAATATAATATAATATCTATATATATAATTCACTAAGCCGCCGACAAGTAGACACCCATGGATGGCACGCAAGACAGCCATGCCCACCAACTCTAAGACCATTGGATACGACGACAATTCGCAGAGCCATGCCCACCAACTCGGACGCGACGACTCGGAAAATATGGCTTCATTTATGTTTGTCTGTGCTAGAGTCCACATGCATCTCCGAACCACGTTGACTGTTCATAGAGGCATGTTTCTCGCGGATGTGAATGGCTGTATGCAGCGTGTAAAACAGTTTGCGAGGGGTATCTTATGGGATCCTTAAAACAATCCTTTAAAACTGAGGTTAAAACACAATGAAGGAAGCAGTCTATAAAAACCAATAAGCCCTGTGCCTCTTTTTCATTAGCGTCTCACCTGCTTTACCGATGCAGGCCCTGCAACAGTCGAGACGCTCTCTCAGCAGCTGACCTTCTCTGTGCCTCACTCCACTACTGTCAGTCGCCTGATTAAAAATGGCCTTTTGAAGGGGAGCTATGGACCTGCTATACCTCAGGAACACATTGCCTTCGAGCCTGCTCTTGGTCACTCTAACGTACCGGCTTTCTCTCTCTCCTCATTCACTCGCACACTGCACAGGGGAGAAATGCCCGCAGCACGACTCCACCCGGAAACCGTTTCAGCCACACTTCCACGCCCCTCGCTACGCTGCGAGTGCGATGATTATTTATTTAAAAATGGCCTTTTGAAGGGGAGCTGTGGACCCGCTATACCACAGGATCACTTGTGACATTGCCTTCACATTCTTTTCCTTTTATTTCTGATCCTGTCGAGCAGATCAGACACCCAGGCAAACAACACTGAATAATCAATAGCTGCAACTACTTTGCCCGCCCCAACTCCTCACCTGAGTCGGTTTCGTCTGTGTTCAGCAGTGTTTCCCAAACTTGGTCCTGGTGAACCCCTGTGGATGCAGGGTTTTGTTCCAACCAGATTCCTAATCATTAATGCCGGTGAAACTCATCCGGGATAAGTCGGTTTTTCAAATGCAGCCGTGTAGCAGATTAGTCTAGCAGGATGTAATAATCCGAGATTAATGCGCACCCCCGGGCTGAGTGAAAAGCCAATGTATATTGAGTCTAGAAAACATGATCAGCAAGTCTTTGATAGGTTGCAACAAAATGATGAAAGAACGGGCGCATTTTTTTCACACAAGCTGGGTGGGTGGGTGTTAGTTAGTTAATTAGTTACTCGAAGGATTTCAAGATTTAATATGCACAAGCGGTAACACTGCAAAAGCAGCCCAAACCAGAAAAGACGGCTGGCAAAAAGTGGCCGACAAATTAAACGCGTGTGCATTGTACTTACTGAAAGCAGCGTTACGGATTTTGCAAATGTTCATTTTTTTCCCTCTGCTTAAAAAACATTTAAAAAGCGGCGTGATTATGTGGCGTATACTATGCCGCGGGTTGGTATGCAGCATCTAAAACAGTTTGTTTGTCGCAAATAATTTGCCTTTTACTATTACACGGACAATTTCCTGTTAGATTGGCCTTTGCGTTTACAATTAACAAGGCACAGGGCCAAACTTTCAAAAAGATATGCATGTATCTGCCAAAACCAGTCACGGACAGTTGTATGTTGCTCTCTCCAGAGTTCCATCTTTTCATTCACTTACTGTTGTATCGTCAAACCCCACCCCTTTTAGACAACTGTGTCTTTCTGGAAGTGTTCAGCCATCAATAAATAATTATGTGGCATATGCCTGCAGGAACACGTGCAGTGAGCGAGCAAAAGAGAGAGAGAGAGCGACACACATACAGGCGCGTGCGAGAGAGAGAGAGAGAGCGAGCGCTGGACACATAAGAATAATAATACTTCATTACATTGATATAGCGGTGTTCTCAGTATTCAAAGCGCTATCCACACAGGGAGGAACCAGGAAGCGAACCCACAATCTTCCACAGTCTCCTTACTGCAAAGCAGCAGCACTACTACAGCGCCACAAGGCAGTTAAAGAATGCACCAGGCTCGATTTTGTTTTCACTTCTGTTTACAGCGATCGGGTCGTAGATAGCATTGTTGCAATGTTACTTTCTTGGTGGCTTATTACATTATGGATGTTTCACATGTTCATTTTTTCCCCTGTGCTTAAAAGACATTAAAAAAGTGTTTCTCAACTGTGACTCCGGAACATCTCAGTACGCAAGCTATATTAAGTGTCAACAACGAAGACTCGCTACACCTTAATCTACAAGTACTGACACTTAACCATACCGACGAAGTAACTTTCACCAGCGTGGCCTTCTTCGTCACAGACGATCCCGCTTTCAGTCACGGACAATTGTATGTTGCTCTCTCCAGAGGTCTATCTTTTCATTCACTCACAGTCGTATCCTCAAACCCACGCCATTTTGACAACTGTGTCGTTCAGGAATTATTCACCCATCAATACATAATTATGCGGTGTATGCTATGCCGCGGGTTGGCTAGTAATATAATATTTCTTCATGGACTAGGCATACAGGGTTCAGATACCATGGTTGATGATGTGGAGGTTGGATATTCTCCATGAGTCGCATGAATTTTTCTTCAGATACTGGGGGTTTCCTTTCAAAGACATGCATATAATGTTAACAGAGGGTTTTAATTTGGCAGGATGTGAGTGTGTGTGTATGTATGTGTGACAATGCTGGTTCACTCCATGCTCCCATCTGGCTCACGGGAGCCCTTGAACCCGACACCGTCAGTAATGTCATCGATAAGCTAGACAGTGAGGCACAACAAAGCAAGGGGATGGTGCAAAAAGTGCAAAGTGCTTTTATTTTAAAACAGCAACAACACAGTGTCCAAATAAATAAAGTGCAGTGTATCAAAAGTCTTCATTAAATAAATAATCCATAAAAACAAGTGAAAGGGTGGAGGTTAAAATCATTAGAAAAACAACAAGGTTAAATAAACGGCTAGAAGCTGTCTTTTTTAAAGTCAACCTGGTGCCTTTCTACTGGTGACTCCTCTGCTTCTCCCGTCCAGGCTATACACCAGGGGAGTCACCCTACATGCAGCTGACCTTCTTCTGCTCGACTGGTCTGGTGGCCTACCGATCCCCGGCTTCGTTCAGCCTCTACCAGACCGAGACTTGGCTTCCCCCAACAGCCAGGACGCTCACGCTGGGGATTCTACTCAAAATCTCCAACTCCAGCTGCCTTCGCTGCGGTGAGCCAACCTTCTCCTGGTCACTCCTGCTCCCAATAAGCGCTCAGCAGGAGCGACCACTACCGTCAGCCCTCGGGTGCTGGCCAAAACACCCCAATCGGCTCGCCTCTCCCAGCTGCCTGCATACATCCACGTGTCTGCTCGCTCGCTCGCTCTCTCTCCTTCCCTCTCGCACACACTGGCTCTCTCTCCTCGCTGCTTCCTACCTTCTTCTCCTACAACCTCTGTTTGTCTTTTCCTTTTTTTTTTCCCTCCCTAGCCGCCTCGCTCTTCTCTTTATTACGGGGACGTGGATCAGTTGTGGCAATTAGCAGCTCCCAGCACCAATTACAGATGCGGACGACTCCTCACCTGTGCACTTAAGTGAGGACCATCCGCATCACCAGGGAACTGCTTCGGCCACACATACCATGCCCCCTCGCTAAGCCGCGAGTGCGGCGATTATTTATTTTAAAAAATGGCCTTTTTGACGTGAGATGTGGACGCGCTACACAACAGTATGTGAGTGGGCCCTGGAATAAACTGGTCCCTGCTGTGTACCCTGTGACATGTCATTGGACACAAGACAGGAACCAACCTGCACAGGGCAGTCATCCATATTATATTATATTATATTATATTATATTATATTATATTATATTATATTATATTATTATATTTGGAATAAAAGAAAATTATTACTTTAGCTCAATTAGATTTTAGCAATAAGTTCTCATCACTCATTGGTGTGCAACAATAATTTGCCAGATGCTGAGCAGCTGTATAATCATTAAATTAATTCCACCTGCAATTTTAAGCTGAATCACTGAACTGTCTTTTTGCCTGTCAGAGTTTTACAATTGCATAAGTATTATGACTTCTGTGAAACCCCTCTCCTTGCTATGGGGTAAGTCAGACAATATTGTTTTTGCAGTTTTTTAAAGAAAGGTTTAACTTCATAGAAGGGAAAAACGGAACAAGAAAAATCTGCTTCTAAAATGGCAGAGCATTAAAACATTGCCAGCTAAATCACTAGGGGCTTTACCTTACAGGCTGATTCAAGTACTAGCTCTCCAGTGGCCCAGATAGAGCCTGCCTTTTCCACTGTGCTTGGTCTCATAAACTTTGGATGTCTTAATATTTTTATTTAATCCTTTATAAAATTGCACTGCCAGTTCAATTAAAACCACCAACTCACACTGTGCCCATGGTTATTCTCTAATTATAAAAAAATTATACATTTAAACAAGCATATTTTACACTGATCTTCAGAACTGACATGAGAAGAGCACTCACTAAATAATATGGAGTTGTTACATTGGCAAAGTGCTTTTGTGGTGCGACCTTCAGACTTACCAGACTCCTAGGTTTGAATCATGGTCCAGTCTATGTGGATTTTACTTGGGCCCACCATATCAGTTAGAGTCTGTCTCTTGGGTTTTTAACACCACATTCCTTTATACTGTTCATTTTAAGTTAAAGTAACAGTCAAAGATGACACCACTCCATAGTGGATTGAGATTTTAGTAACAGATAGAACAGTTCTAGGTACTGTATATATAATGTGTGTACAATATGTAAACTATAAAGGTATTTTTGAGCACTTTCACACAGAAAGATCAAGTCAATAACCAGATCTTTGCTGTCAGTCCCACAAGAAGATATTCAAGAGGACTACAAGTTTAAAGCCTAAATATAAATGTCATTAAAATATTAAAGCAGTATTCCATGAAGCCTGTTGCAAAAAAAAGTCAAGAGCCAAATGAGATACAGTATCACCATCATTCAGAATGTGTAAATCAACAAAATATGCAAACGTATACCAATGTACATTTTCAATTATAATAAAATACTGCTAATATTTTTTCTTGATTTGTTTTACACATGTTTGACTACCTGACCTTTCATCATTTTTTGTAATACCCCCCCTGTTAATTTAATTTAATCAATTAAACTTTTAATACACACTATTTTGGGCAACACTTGATGTGTTATCATTTTCTCAATAGCACTTTTCAGCAAAACCATGGCCAATTATAAAAATTGTGATATCTGACCACATTGCTTTGAATGGAATGAAAGTCCTGATGGAATTTCTGTAAAGAGAATGTTGTGTTCTGAGCTAACAGCTTTACTCAAGGCACTTTAAGCTTTTGTTGTACAATTTATTCAGCAGTGATTTATTCCTCCTTTCTAACTCAGCTACAGAATTACTGCTGTCTGTAGATTCTGCTGAAAAGATTTGTAACCAAATTGGAATAATTAAAATAGGAGGAGGCATAAAAAATTGCACATGTCAATCTTGAAAATATCAATTATGTCTTTCATTCAAAATTGCATTTTATGCAATGAACAGCAACTATTAAAAGAACGATATGCATTTAATGTGCTATTGTACAATTGAAGTCAATGTAATTTACATTTTGTATGGCCATTATATGCTTTAACCATAATACTGTATGTATGCCCAAGCACATGTCAATTAATGTTAGAATTCCAAAAACATTTTCCAGATAGATACAGTTACAGACTTTCTTTGAAATGGTGCACAGTTACTGTGGCGTACTATAATTACCTCTAAGAAGAGTAATCTTTGTTCTACTCACCTGCAGTTTTGCAAATGACTTCCAGCACCTTCCCAATTTAGATTTCTCCTTTTTTTACAGAGATCTAAGTTTGTATCAAGTTTAATTCTAATGGTTGCCAAACAGTCACTTATAAAAGAAAACGAGAAGAGAATATAAAAATAATATTAAAAAGGATTTAAATATAGACATTCCTGGTTAATTCTGCTGTCTTGTAAGCTATAAAATTTTCAGCTTACAGTAGACTAAAGTAAGAGAGTGTAAGATGACTTCTGATCACTTCATTTCCCAAGTCAGCAAAGTACTGGAGACATGTGAAAAAGAAATGTGCAGTGACAGTGAACTAGACGCGTTTTATTTTTGTTTATTTATCACTGATGTTGTTTCATTACAGCTAATAAGGATGTCACATTAGTCATGTTTTACATTTGTAAGCCACCTTGTTAGAATTATTTTGTTTTTGCTCTTTTTCCTTTCTCATAAAAAGTATGTATCTTAACTACATCCAGGCCTTTTGAGGTATGCCAGTTAATTAATGGACTGTTAATTTTTGAAAAGAATGTTGTAAAACTGTTGCCGGTTTATTCTGTCTAATGTATTTATATATCATCATGCTTGAGCTGAGCTATTGAACCATTTTACTGTTTCAATACCCAGCACTCTTTGGTGGATGGAATGCTTGCTCATAAGAACAGTACAGTATAAATCATCTCAGCAGCAATTCTAATTTGCCCAGCTTTAGTTGACTGTTACATAGAATATTCCACCACAGATGTAATGGATTAATTATGCACTTGTGGTGCACCCTTCAAGAAAGTTTCACATAGAGCCAGATCAGATTCTCTATGTTGAGAATCTACTGCTGCCTCTTCCTTGCTTTTGCTAAAATCACACTTACTTCAAGAATACATGAAACATGGTAAACATCAAATATGTATATTGTTTCCAGGAAATGATTATAAAGCAAAAGTGGATACATAACATTCTATGAAATAATTTGTATGTTTTTGTATCACTTGGTTTTAGCCTTAATGTATCACATTTTGCTGTATACCATACATATTGTTGAATTAATTGCAAATTTCTGTATACTGTGTAATAAATCAAAGACACAATGATCAAGGTTTGGGGGTTTTAGCTCCGTATACTACAAAAAAGAAATCAGGTCAAATATTTTCCAAAAAATCATAAGACACAGAAGGATGGATGGATGGACAATTTAAAGTGGTGGACCAGAAATTAGAAACGTGGAATGCTGGGAAGGTGTGGTGGTGGATGGGTAGTGGACATCATCAATGGGGGACCAGAGGAATGAAAGGAACCCGGAAGTGTTGTTCTTTGGGCTGTCCAAGATGATTTATGGTGCTTCATCTTTTCTACAGGAAGAGAGAGACAGAGGTTAGTACCCTGCCTTTGTCCCCTGGCACGACTTGTCGCAATGCACATCGGGTCCTTAAGCTGCTCCCCATGCACTTGTGCGTGACATGACCCCCCCCTCCAGCCCAGACCCATCGGGTCGGGCAGCCCAAACCGAGAGGTCATGAACACGAGAGAGAATATCAGCATTGGCTTGGAGGTTACCCCGGCGATAAGTGACTGTGAACTTGTAGGCCTGCAAGTCCAAAAACCACCAAGTGACCCTAGGGTTCGAGTCCCTGTGCAGAGCCATCCACTGGAAAGCCGCATGGTCTGTCACCAGGGTGAACTCTCGACCCAATAGGTAGTACTGCAGGTACGTTACCGCCCACTTGATGGCCAGGGCTTCCCGTTCCACCGCTGCATGCCTTGTCTCCCAGTCCAACAGTTTCCGGCTAAGGCATATGACGGGGTGCTTGACAACATCAATGCTCTGGTTCAGCACAGCACCTAGACCTGTGTCCAAAGCGTCGGTCTGGAGGAGAAAAGGAAGAGTAAAATCAGGTGTTCTCAAAACAGGTGCTGTCGTGAGGGCCATCTTTAAGTCACTGAATGCTCACTCCGTCTCATTATTCCACACCACATGAAAAGGGGCCCGTTTCTTTGTCAAATCTGTCAAGGGTGTGGCCCTCTCAGAAAAACGAGGTACAAACCGGCGATAATAACTCGCTAGTCCTAAGAAAGCTTGCACTTGCTTCTTGACTATCGGATGGGGCCATTCGAGGATGTCTTTAATTTTGGAACACTGTGACCTCACCATTCCCCCACCTACCAGGTAGCCCAAATATTTGGCTTCGTTCAAGCCGAAAAAACATTTCTGGGGTTTGATACTTAAGTCCGGCTTTCACTAGTATCAGGAGAACAGCGTATACCTGCAATATATGTTCCTCCCAGGTGCCGGAACAGGTGACTATGTCATCGAGGTAGGCAGCACAATAGGACTGGTGGGGCCATAGCACTCTGTCAACCAGACGCTGGAAAGTTGCTGGCGCCCCGTGCAGCCCAAATGGAAGGACCTTGTATTGTCAGTGTCCACTAGGGGTGCTGAAAGCTGTTTTTTCTCTTGTGGATGCCGTTAAGGGAATTTGCCAGTATCCCTTTGTCATGTCAAGGGTAGTCAGATAACGGGCCATTCCCAGCCTCCCAAGAAGTTCATCTACTCGGGGCATAGGGTAGGCATCAAACTTGGAGACCTGATTGAGGCGCCTAAAGTCATTACAGAATTTCCACAAGCTGTCTTGCTTAGACACGAGGATGACAGGACTGGACCAGGGGCTATGGCTTTCTTCGATGATGTCCATGTCCAACATCCATTATACCTCTAGCTCCACCTCAGCACGTTTCGCCTCCAGGAGGCAATATGGTCTCTTCCTGACTACCACACCCGGGTCTGTCATGATGTTGTGCTGAATCAGCGAGGTCCGGCCTGGTGCTTCACTGACCACTTCTGGGACAGACCAGATTGCATCTTCGAGCTACTGTCGCTGGTGGGCGCTCAAATTGGGACCGAGGTTAAGGTTGGTTTCTCTGAAAAAAGGGAGAGGGTCAGGTCCGGAGAGATTTGGCTCTTCCCTATCTCTCCAGGGCTTCAAGAGGTTCACATGGTACACCCTCTCGCTTGGTCAACGGTTTGGCTGGAGCACCAAATAGTCTACGAGCCCTTTCCTCTCTTTAACCTCGTATGGGCCCTGCCAATGGGCCAACAGTTTGGAATGAGAAGTGGGCACAAGCACCATTACGCAGTCTCCTGGCTGAAATTCGCGTAGGGAGGAATTCCTATTATAATTCCGGGCCTGCGTTGCTTGAGCCTTAGACATGTGTTCCTTTAGGAGGGGTCGAATTTTCTCTAGACTATCATGTAACTGCGCGATATGTTCTAGGATGTTGGTGGAGGGAAGTGCCTCCCCTTCCCAACCTTCTTTTAACACATCCAAAATGTCCCGGGGTTGGCGTCCATACAGGAGTTCAAAGGGGGAAAACCCAGTGGAGGCCTGTGGCAGCTCCAGTAAGTGAAAAGCACCAGAGGTAAAAGTTGGTCCCAGTTCCTACTGTCCGCGTTGACTACTTTGAGGAGGATCTGCTTCAGGGTCTGGTTAAAACGTTCCACCAAGCCATCTCTCTGGGGTTGGTACACCGACATCCTGAGATGCTTAATGCAGAGTAACTTGGCGACTTCCTTGAACGTATCCAAAGTAAAGGGCGTACCTTGGCCCGTACGGATTTCTTTAGGTATGCCCAATCAGGAAAAAAGGCCTACTACTTCCCGTGCGATATTTTTTGAATTGGCAGCTCGCAGGGGAACTGCTTCGGGATATTGAGTTGCATAGTCGACTATCACCAGTATATATTTATGGCCTTGTGTCGAAGGTTCCAGGGGTCCTACGAGATCGACACCGATCCTTTCAAATGGCATGTCTATGAGGGTAATCGGGACAAGAGGAGCGCAATCCCTTCTGGGAATCTGACGTAGCTGGCAGACTGGGCAGGACTGACAGAAACGTCGGACCTCCTCATTGATCCCGGGCCAGTAAAACCGGAGCTTCACTCTCTCCAACGTTTTTTTCGGCCCTGAGGTGTGCGCCTAAGAGGTGGGCACGTGCTAGTTCAAACACTTGCCGCCGGTAGATTCGTGGGACTAACAACAACTTCCACACCTCGCCTTCATGTTCCACAACTCAATATAGCAATTCATTAACTAATACAAAGTGGGGTCCCGGTAGAGTGGAATCAGATAACAATATGTCGTTCGCGGACACGAGCGCATTCCGGGCAAACTTCAAGGAATCATCATTCCACTGTTCTCTTTTAAAGGACGCTGGTGTGGACCAAAATTGATACTCCACACCAGCGAGTGGATCGGGGGTTAATCTCATCTCGACCCAGAACCTCCTCCGGTTGTACTTCCAGGGCAAGGTCCGTGGCCGAAAAAGGTTTCCCCGGAACATCCACGTCATCACTAGTCGCAGAAGAGCACGGCGTGGGAGCAGCTGGGAGGGACCCTTGTCCTTCCATAATCAGACCCAACTTGGGCTTCGGAGTGGTAACAGTTTTACTGCTGTTGCTTTCTGACCAGTCTTGTCCCAGTATAACTGGGAAGGGGGGTTCGGGCAACACAGCAAAAAACATCTCTCTAGGCTCCCCTTCCCAGGTTATAAAGCACTTTGCAGACCTGTATGATCTGGTCTCCCCATGTACACAAGTGACTCTCGAGTTTGGAGCTCTCCACTGTTGCGGTAAAACGTAACAGCGAGCAACAATGGCAATGTTACTCCCGGAATTGAACAACGCCACCACCAAGTGCCCATTTATTAATACCACTCCCATATTGTTGACCGGCAGAGGATTAGACAGAGCACAATACCTCTCACCACCAGCTGCTGTCACTCGAGCACCTCCAAAAGGCCGTTCATGTCCTTAAACGCATGTCTCCGAACCTGCTGGGCGAGGTAGTCTGGCATAGCGTATATAAACACCTCGCAGACAACCTGCTCGACCACCTGTTGAGCCTTGTTGACGTCTGGCCATAGCCAGTGTCCGATCTTGTCCCAGAACATGAAGGCCTGGGTTATAGCCGGGGCGCTGGGGTCAAATTTCCAGTGCTGCCATTCCCTCGCATGAATAATAATATTGTTGAGGTGAATGGCCTACTCATGCCAAAATTGTTGTAACATTTTAATGTCCTAATTCAAATTTGTGGAGATCCACAAGCTATCATGGCTAACTAGACACAAGACATGAACCAACCCTAGACAAGATGTCAGTTCATTGCAAGGTACACTCATACACATACCCCCACAGTCAATTGCCAAACTCAAATGAAAGTCTAAATGATGTACAATAGGATGTGAACCATCTCACCCAGGAAAAAGGATATATAATTTGGCTATAATTTGAATTCAGTTTCCTGGAGGTGTAAGGAAACAGTACCAATTTAAAATAAAAACCTATTTTCCTCAATTAGGCGTAAACAGATTCTGATTTAGCAAGTAGATGGGTTCACCCACTTTTCCACGTCTAATTACTCTTCTTCTTTTAATTGTATGTGACAGTGTGAACTTGATTCAATGCACTATTCTATTTACCTCAGAAATCGGATGTCAGAGCTGGGAATGACATCACACCCAAGTTGATTGCCTTCCAATAATACATTTGGAAAATCAATACAGATGCATCCAGGAAAACCTTTGTTGTGCTTGCACCATTGGAATAAACAGCAGTTGATAACAAAACATTGCACTGTATTTTGCATATCCAAACACCATAGAAACATGTTCATAGATAGAAATTGGACAGTACTGTGTGTATGACTGATATAATGAGACACAAATAGAGAGAAGTGCTAATAAACAGTATAATAGTACAGCTTTCACTAAAGTTTGCAGTGTACTACACCATTTTGGATTGACTTCATTATCTGAAGTTAGACAAACTTGGACTTGATAGACCAGCCCCAAGTTTTCAAGTTCTGACTAGGAACTCGGAAATTCAGAAGTCCTACTTCAAAAGAAATGCAGCATAAGAGTCTCTCTTGATCTGATTATCTAAGAAAGCAATGAAGCATGTCTCTATTACGGAAGAAAATCTCATCAAATGTGTATCCCTTGCCTGGGTGCATAAGTCAATGGAATCTGGATACAAAGTGAGAGAGCAGGTAGCAGTACCACCTCACAGTTTGCACTTAGGCACTAGTTTGGGATTCACCCTATTTTTATATACTGCTCAAAAAACGTTAGGGAACACTTAATCATCACAGTCTAACACCAAGTCAATTAAGCTTCAGGAATATCAATCTACCCAGCTTGGAAGCATAAATGAATGTAAATCATCTTCATCTGTTTTGGTGCAAATGGTGCAAATAGGTGCATTGGAGAGGCAACAGCAAGAACCCCCCTCCCTCAAAAAGGTTAAAAAATTATTCTTCTCTAGTTTTGTGTTTTGCTGCTGTCCTTGTCACTACTGGTAGCATGATGAGGGTACCTGCAGCCAATTCAGGTTGCAAATGCAGTCCAGCTCCTCCTCGATGGCACATCCTTAAAGAGTCTCAAGAGCATGGAGGAGATACCATGAGACAGGCCATTACATGAGGAGAGCTGGACAGGGCCATAGAAGAGCATCAATCCAGCAGAAGGACTGGTATCTGCTCCTTTGTGAGAGGAGGAACAGGAGGAGCACTGCCAGAGCCCTACAACATGACCTCCAGCTGGCTACTGGTGTGAATGTTTCTGACCAAACTGTCAGAAACAAACTCCATAAGGGTGGCATAAGGGCCCGATGTCCTCTAGTGGGACCTGTGCTCATAGTCCATCACTGTGCGGCTCGAGTGGCATTCACTAGAGAATACATAATTGGCAGCTTGCCATTGGTGCCCCTTTCTCTTCACAGATGACAGCAAGTTCACACTGAGACGTGAAAAAGTGAAAGAGTCGCTGTGGTGAGCGATATGCAGCCTGAAATATCATCCCGTCAACAGCACAATGATTAGAGTGCAGTCTGTATTCCTTTTTTTTCTCTTTACCTTGATCCTTTTTATGTTTCATAAGTGGTATCAAATATATTAATACACAAAAATTAATATAACTTTTACAGTTTTTCAGACCATATTCTATGAAAATTACAATACAAAATCAACCAGGTATTGTTAACCAAATTTAACCACACAAGTGCAAAACTGTGGTATAGCGGGTCTACAGCTCCCATCTAAGGCCAGTTTTAAATAAATAAGCATCGCGCTTGTGGCTTGGTGAGGGGGCGTGGTGGTTGTGTGGCTGAAGCGGTTCTCAGGGTGATCCGCAATGTGGCCGTTTCTCACCTAAGTGCACAGGTGGGAAACCGTCTGCATCCATGATTGTTCCTGGGGCTGCTGATTTTGCCACAGCTGCCATGCCCTCTTGATATATAGAAGCACGAGTCGGCTATGAAAAGAAAAAGACTGAACGAAATGGAGGTTGCAGGAGAAGGCAGGAAGCAGGAGGAGAAAGCTGATGCGGGAGAGCGAGAGAGCGAAGGCTCACATGTAGCTGAACAGTGAGCCTAGGTGTTGGGCCGACACCCGGAGAGTAGTAGTAGTGGTCGCTCCTGCTGAGTGATCATGGAGTGGGAGTGACCAGTGACCAAAAGGCGGATGACTCTCTGTGTAAGGCCGCGGAAGGCAGCGGGAGTCGGGACTTGGGGTGTGTATTCCCCAGCGTGGGCGCCCTGGTCGCTGTGGAACCCAAGTCGCTGTATGGAGGAGCCTACCGGAGCCAGGGGTCGGTAAGGCAATCCAAACAGTAGGGCAGTGCAGAGAAGGTCAGCTGCATGTAGAGCGACTCCCCTGTTGAGAAGCCCAGATGGGAGAAGCAGGGGGGCCGCCAGTAATAATAATAATAATAATTCATTACATTTATATAGCGCTTTTCTCAGTACTCAAAGCGCTATCCACACAGGGAGGAACCGGGAAGTGAACCCAGTAGTAGAAGCAGGATGCACTGGATTTTTAAAAGGACAGCTTCCAGCCTTGTTTTAACCTCGTTGTTCTTAAGAAGATTTTTTTCTATTGTTTTTAACCTCCACGTTTTCACTTCTGTTTTTATGGATTATTTATTTAATGACTCTTTATGAAGCGCTGCACTTTATTTAATTTGAACACTGTTTTTGAGTATTGTTTAAACAAAAGCACTTGGCACTTTTATACACCATCCCCTTTGCTATGTTGTTGCCTCACTGCCTATGTCATCGGTAACATTACCGACGGTGATGGGTTCAAGGGCTCCCGCATAGATGATGGAAGCATGCAATGAACCCACATCATCACAAAAACACATCTTCACTCTTATCAGAAAAAGGTTTTCTAATTAAAATATTGTATATTAAGGTTGACAATAGGACAACTAGATGTAATTAATATATATAAAAATAAATATATACAGTATATAACTACATTTTACCTAGGCATATGTACTTGGCAACCCGTTGAGTAGAAACAGTTAGTTATTTAAGTTATGATACAAAAGCAAATAAAACAGGCCTTAGTGGTTCGGTTGACTTAACATGTAGATGGAGTTTTTTATTTTTGATTCCTGGATGTTATTAGTTGACCAGCCGACATGGAGGAAAGGAAAACAAAAAACTCCTATGATGGGCCATAGGAGAACAGAGGACCACATCCAGAACAGAGAAGCAAGCAAATCAAATAGGTCTAATGGCAATCAGTTTCAGCATCATGAAAGTCAAAATGACCTAGGCCAGCCGGTCAGCCACCCGCCACTGGGCACAGTTGATACAGTTAGCAGTTTCCTCCAGTACCCCCAGGTGACTTCAGAATAGTGTGTTTTGAGCAAGTTTGGGTGGTGCATAGTGCCACCACACAGGATAGAAGTCAAAAAACATAAAAAAAGCAATGGATTAAAGCTGGGTACTTATTAACACATCAAAGTGCTAAACTTATAATCAGATCACTATATTAAGATACAATTACTGTTTTATGATATAATTAACTGTGATGCAGTGACAGGGACCCTCGATATTGTCCCAATATGACTCACACATCATTACCCAGTCTGTCATGTGGAAGCAGTCATTCAGAGCCATTTCAGCCTCCACAGTGCCTGGAGGAAGTATACGTGCTAGAGAATTCACTGGAAAAGCACACTTCTATTCAAATTAATTTTGAATCCAGGGATCTTATGAAATTTTCCCTGTGGGTCTGATATATAAACCAACATACTGTATTCATATACTGATATTTTATATTCAAGTCATTGTCTAATAATACCCTTAATCTTTATAACTTGCAAAGACATTTTAGAAATGTGTTCACTTCCAACAGCTTGGGGCTGACGAATTTCTGTCCCAACATGACGTTGTCCTTGTCAGTAAAGTTAGGTCTATACACCTTTGGGATTAATTGGAATGCTGTTGGTCAGATTCACACAAACTGTTGTTCATATAGTGTAAATATTCAATACTGTATATACACAAGAGGATGCTAGCACATGTTTAAAATCCCTAAGACGGTATTACTGTCTTTATAGTGAGTTCCAAGACTCGCTCTGTGTTTTCTAGGGATTTCTCTGTGGACTAGTGATGAGCGAACACCACTGAGTTTGCTTCGCCATAAGTTTGGTGAAATCATGGAAATGTTTGTGAACTTTATTGAACTCCGCAAAGTCAATGGGGAGGGAGGAACTAATCTAGTGTTACGTGAATTATAATGCTGCAATGGTCTTTTAAGTGTCCCTGAAGGCTAGGGAAGCATCAGAAAACTATGCTGAACTGATATTGTGGCCAAAAATGTCATCTGTGCTGTAAGACAGCAGTGCTAACCACTGCACAACCATACCTCAAACAATAAAAGATACAGAGTAAACATTAACTACAAACAAAAAAATAACATATGGCCACAACCTAACTATGCAGTAGGTAATTGATATCACTGCTCTCACAGAGTTCCAATTTTGGGGCACATATTGACTATAACACAAAGCAGAAGCTTGGAACTGGTTCATTTTATTGTTTGAAGTCATGGCTCCAAGCACAGATGGAATGTTTTTTATGTTTCAGAACTATCCCGTACCGATGCTTCACACTTTTTCCATCAAGAAGAAAGAAACATCTTGTAGGTAGTAATAAATCTTTCATTATTAGTTTTTCAAAGGGCCTCATTCTGACTTAAGGAGGGGGAGGAAGAAGACTCTTTTAAGGCTTGCTTTGATTCTTAAGGTCAGCACATGGCTAATTATGCTTGCAAAATTAGCCATGCGGTGCTGCACTGCCATGCTGGCCACTCACAGGGATCAATGTTATATATCTGGCGGGGGTCAGCCAAGGTACCCCTCAAATGAAAATCACTGGAGTACTAATCAGGTCATGACATCACATGTGTGCGATGCAGATTGACAATGATCTTACAGAAGGCATGCATCAAAGTTCTGTGCATGGTTGGTACAACCCTGTGAAGTCAATGGCCTTGCAAATCATTTAAGGGTGCTGGGAAAAACTGTTCATCTAAACCAGCTGCATGGACATCTTCCAGGAAAATATTCAATGAACAAGGTCACATTTTTTCTATGAAAAACACTTTAGCAGATTTCATTGATCAACACTACCGTGGACTCCAGTTTTCTCCCACAGCTAAAGACATATATGTTTCATTAAACAGCAATTCTTAATGCATCCAGTATAAATAAGTGGCCCTGTGTGTGTCTTGCAAAGAAATAGGGTTCTATTCACCATCCATAACTGGTTTCTGTCTTGTATCTCAGGCCACCTGAATAGACTCTGAATCTCGTTTACTTCGAAATGGGTGCAATGAATTAAAAAATGAATTGGTGGTATTTACTATTTCTGCATAAATGGCCCTCCTTAGTTAGGAGAACTGTCAGTCTCCATCTGTCAAATCAAAGTCATGGAAGCACTGTCTTCTGAAGAGATAAAATAAATAAACTCTACTTCTCTCTTTTCATTATGAGTGTTTTTTATATGTTTCCATAAATCTATATTTATTTGCTAACATTGTTGACTATATTTGATTTTTGGTTTCTAGGAGACCAAGGTTTTTAATAATAATACTTCCATCATGGACTAATATGTAAAAAATTGCTTCATTTTTTATTTTATATCCTTAACTTATACAATTTCCAATATTGCTTGGATTCCTTTGTGACTCTTATCTCTTAATTTATAATTTGATAGTAGATACTGTATATCTCGTAAATATGCAAATAATATATCTTACAAACTGTCACAGGAAAATCGTAAATTCACTGTTCCCTGATAGCTTGACATCATATTTTCACAAAAGAAGCAAAATAGGTTGCTGCACTGTGTGTCAGACAATGTGCCTCATCGATTTCAGTTTATTTGAAAAAATCTCTTCTCCTTCATTTCCATTTCTCCTTTCAACCCACCAGTGCTTTGCTTTACTCACTTTCTTTCCTTTTAGGCAAGACTCTAAGGTGATTCCACTTAATCCTACATGGGCTGACACTGATATTTGCTTAGCTGGCATGTGATAGATTAGAAGCAAATCAGGAAGGGTCAGAGCATCTCATGAATAGTTTACAAACCTGAAGAGACCAGCTTGGTGAAGGGCCTGGTTGTTCTGCCTTTGTTATTATGTCCCTGTTCCTTTTAACTAGTCCAATTTCAATATTTGATTCATACTGTATATTTCATCTTTTAATAGTACAGATACTCTGCTCAACTAGTACTATATTGTTATTTTTCAAGTATGACCTTGAATAGTTAAAAACAGACCATGATTGCTCCAAATTAATTGACGGATGAGTCTCCTCATCTCATCTCTGAATTTCATTAATATATAGAGGCCACTATCCTATTAAAACAGTGGTTCCCAATCTTTCTGTGCCCCACGACCCCTAGAAAGTATTAGATATATGTTCACACCCCCTACAAAAGCAATATTACATTTGAAGATACAGAAGTCAAACAGTACTGCGGGTGAACAAACTAAACTCAAAAAATAGGCTGTTGACTCAGTGCATAAAAATTTAAATATAAATTGTGAAATTTACCTTTATAAACCTCAATAATCTTGTAAATGTGAAGCTTAGACACTCGACTGATGATCCAGAGGGTATGGTGTATCCTACGAAGCATCAAGTGCCACAAGGAAATGACACATGAACAACGATCAAGGGGTTTGGGGGATTGGAGACTGTCATGAAGCAAAGCCACTAAGCAATAAAACAGACTTGATGAAGTTTGTTCCCCAATAACACCTGCACTGCAGTTCAAAAAAAGATTCACTCTACAGAAATACAGTAATTGCTGCGCTACTGCCAGGACTGCCAGCAGGAGAGATGAAATGAGTGTAAGCAGCAGGTGTATCAAATTCAGTTCTCATTGTTTCCCACTGGCAAAAATGTCAATAAAACCTTGATACCAGTGACCTTTCACAATAAGAGTTTATGTAGAAATGAATACTAGACCTCACCATTCTTTATGGATCATTACAAGGTCCAAAATTCCATTCTCTTAAAAAAAGTTGTTTGTCTTTACAAATGCCCTGCTCACAGCAAGGAACCCATGAGAACACAAATTTCTATGGCTCATTCAAAGGTGGGAATTGTATATGCAATGTTTGAGTCTTTTTATATCATAGAACAGGAGCACTAACTAATAAATGACCTACAAATGATGGCAAACTGCAAGATAGTGATTGCACCACTACAAAGTTGGGCAACGCACCTCACTCAGTTTTGGAGAATTGCGAAGAAACCTTCTTCATTGTCGTGCACCACTGAAATACCATCACACATCCCCTGGGTGTGCAGGCACCCTATGTTGGAATCCCTGTATTGAACCAAGGAATTCATATACTGTATATTGGCGTGGGTGTACTTTTACATTACAAGTTGTATGTTTTTCATTAAAGTGTTATGTATCATTTGAACTTTTTATTAAAATAAAAATAATGTTAGTATTTTCTTTGTAAAATAATAAAGATATTACTGAAATTTCAGTTGCTAGTGGGTGTTAGGGTTGCTGTAATTGAAATTTTGTAGACTAATACTTCAGGCAGACTCACAATCACAACGTGCAGTGTTAGCTAAATGAGTTGTTGTCTTTAACCTGATTCTTCAAAAGTAATGGGATCTTCAAAGATTCTCCCCTCCAAACATAAAAAAGTGAAATGATCTGTTTTTGTAAATAAATATATAAATGGTAAGGATGTAAACTCAGGATGTTGGATAGGCTGTGCCAATTTGCAAGTTTACTCCAGTTCCTGCAGTTTATATGCACACAAATTTCAGCAGATTTTTTACACAATATGAAAATGGAACAGGAGTCTGCCTATATAGGTAAATAGAGGAAACGCTTTGTTTTATGAAAGACCCTTAGAAATTGTGTGCATTGTATAAATTAGAAAGCTCTTTTGTTAATGATACAGTCAAATTGGTTACTAGGGTTTAACCTGTGCACTGTGCAAAAGCCATGCAGGTGGTACTACAAATGTTAGAGAAAAAAAAGGATTTACTAAGTGTGCCTAGCAGGTATTTTGATAATCCCACATTGGACCTGTTTAATTAAAGGATAAAATGATAGCAGAAGTATTCATTTTGTTCATCAGTATACTGCAAATTCAAACTCCTTGATATTATTATTCACTCATTTGCAACTCCAGAATCCAATGTATGGGTAGTGTTAACTCCAACAGGGAGCTAGCAGAGCCAAGCAGATTTAAAGTGAATGATAAACCAGTCTGAGAGGATAAGGCAAATGAATTCCACAATATAACAACTGTTCGCGCTGCAAATAAACATAAAACTAAAGGTATTCTGAAATAATGAATGCCTAAAAATAAATCACCGCTCAGTAAAATTTCTTGTAAGATACTATACTGATTAACAACAAGTCAATCGGGAGAATCTTGTTGCTACAGGGAGCAAGCTATGGATCTGAAAAACATGTCAATAAAATGTTAACTGCAGACAAATAAATAAGGCAAGTAGTCTGAAGATGAAATCAACTCAGTTCAAGACAAGAAACAAACTGCAAACTTCTGGAACTAAAGGAAATCCAGAAAAAAAATATAAATTACATAGTACAAAAAGGTAAAAAAAAAAAAAAAAAATTAAAAGAGCATCTTGAATAATTGGAATAATAACCATCAATTGTACTCTGACTGGCAATGAATAAATAAAAGTAAAATGTAAAATAGCTGTATACAGTATCCATCCATTATTTAACCTGCTATATCCTAACTACAGGGTCACGGGGGTCTGCTGGAGCCAATCCCAGCCAACATAGGGCGCAAGGCAGGAAACAAACCCCGGGCAAGGCAGCAGCCCACCACAGGGCACACACACACACACCCACACACACTAAGGACAATTTAGAATCACCAAAGAACCTAACCTGCATGTCTTTGGACTGTGGGAGGAAACCCACACAGACATGGGGAGAACATGCAAACTCCACGCAGGGAGGACCCAGGAAGTGAACCCAGGTCTCCTAACTGCGAGGCAGCAGTGCTACCCACTGTGCCACCGTGCCACCATGTATACAGTATGTAATGTACAAATAATAATTTCATCCTTTCAATTTCTGTATCAACTTTTCTGTGAAATATCTGAGGAAGATTTACAAATAATGACCATGACAATTAAGTTTAATTTTTAAGATGAAACATTTTAATGTAAGCATATTTGCTGAATGTTTCTCTGTTTTGATCTCTGAAGAGAAAATAGCAATCTGCAAGTACAATTGTAATTAGCTGCTGTCAGTTCTTTTGTAACATTATTGTTTTGACAATAAAAATGCATGACGCATCCTCAATGCATTGGTAGGTAATGAAACTCAGAGCATCGCCTTTAATGAATATTACCGATCACATTTTCCCATGTAAGTAAGTTTCCAACGTCAAGCCCAGCTGGGATACTGTGATAATTATTAAGAGCCTTCAGGCAATGAGTTAATTAGGATGCTTTTGTTTTCTTTGCATTTCATGAGGTCTGTGCTAGCAATTTGCTTCTTCTAGTGAACAGAATGTTAGAAAGATGAATACTGTATTTAAGGTTTAAAGTATGGATTGCATCATGGTCTTTATTATGCGCAGTCTTATTTCCATAGTTTTCCTGCTGTTATTTTCAAATTGAACAGCAGTTTATATGCAGTATAGTAGTGGTGCTTCCCCTAGGTCAGTGCAACTTCTAAATAACAGCATATCCTATAAAGACATGAGTCTGGAACAAGGAGGGGGCAGAGTTACAGTGGTCAGAAGTGATAGACAAATGTTGATATTACTAAAGAGGAACTATATTTGTCTGTGTGTTTTTCCTGTCTGCACATAGACACAGAAAACTAATTATAAAAGGATACAATCAGTTTGGAAAAGATAAACAAGCAGTCATCCATGCCAATCAGAAGCTTTAAGAAGACCTTTAGCCTTCCTTTAAGTGACAAGAATTAAATGTTCATTTATGCTTTCACATAATTGTAAATATGGCAGCATTCGGGTGCAGTGCAGACAACCTATAATCAGCATAAATATAGCTGAGAACAGCAGCACACCAAATATGGTGTCTTTTACAGAATAGATTAGCAGAGCATGGTAAAGGTTTAGCAATGTGGCTTTTCACTTAGAGAGTAATCCATATACAGTTTGCTAGAGGGTGTGTTAATAGCCAAAAATTTGCCAGACTCTAACTTCTCTATGAAAATGAGGTGCACATAACAATTGAACCTGCACAGGAAACAAAAGGATGAAAGCTAGACCACCTCTGTGAGTCCTGCTGTTCATGTAGAATCAGCATTTGTGATCCACACCTCTTTGCAAAGACTACAAGATATGCCAACCACAGTTACAGCAAAGGTTTTTGCTGAGAATTTTGCAGTGTCACTTTGTCAGGTTGCATTTTACCAAGGGTAGGATTTGGATGGTGCTGAGATTATAAGTACATGTGAAGAGCACCTAATATAATGTAAATGCTGGCTGTCTCTGAAGATGCAAAGTTCCATAAATATGCCCAAGACATGCTGAAATAAGATGCTGGACTTGATAAATGAGACCCTAGCCATTTCTAAAAGATTAAAAAACATCATCTCCTCCTGCCATACCAATTCACTAGGGACAACCAAAGAGCTGCATCTTGTTCTGAACATGACCCTGGAAAAAGACAAATGGAACTCTGGAGCAGATGAAAGACACAGGTAATGGTTACTGACTATGCTTCTTTTCTGCTTTAGGCAAGGAATAGATTGTGAAAACAAAAGAGTAGAAAGCCCTTCCTAGAATGAATGGGGTAAGTCACATTGATAGTGTGACAGGGAAGGAAGTTTGCTATAAAAATCAGGAGTGGTCTCCCCTAGACTTTCTTGTATATTCAGATATGGGGATGGATATTTGAGGAGTAAAACGTAAGACAATGATTATATTTTTATATTATGTACATTAAAGAACCATCAACAACAAATCAAATCAAATTAATAATATCCATCCATCCATTTTCCAACCCGCTGAATCCGAACACAGGGTCACGGGGGTCTGCTGGAGCCAATCCCAGCCAACACAGGGCACAAGGCAGGGAACCAATCCTGGGCAGGGTGCCAACCCACCGCAGAATTAATAATATATTGAACAATTATTATAAAAGCAAACTTGAATAAATCGGACTCTGCAGCTGCATGAATAAAAAAGTACCACTTCTGGTTAGCGGAAATACTGTAGCTCAAAATTTGATAGAAATTCATGTTTTGTAACTAATACTTATATGCAAAATTTGGTTGATCTAGCTCAAAGCATACTCATGTTATCATGTTTACATTCATACACACACAGACACACAGACATAATTCCAAAAATAGTATTTTCGGACTCACAGAGGTCTAAAATGTTGAGATTCATCAAAATATCTAAATCGAATTTTTGGACGATTACAATACTTTCCCTACGAGAAAGTAAATTGGACTCAGGGAGTTCTAAAATGTTTGAGAATCATCAAAATCTTGAGGCCAAATTTTTGGATGATTACAATACTTTGCCTATACTTCATATATGAGAAAGTAAACAAGGACACCCAGTTGGTAAAATTTTGAATCGGCCAAGACTGCACCAGGGTTTCACGAGACAGATGAAGGACCTGATAGGTTCTTGAAAGGCAGAATAAAATCCACAATGATAAGTGTGAGGTGACACGGTCGTGCAGTGGTAGTGCTGCTCTCTCACCATAAGGAGGCTAGGATTTGTATCTCAGGTCCTCTCTGCCTGAAGGTTTTTGGTTCATCCTGTGTCTGTGTGGGTTTCCTCCAAGTGCTCCTGTTTCCTCCTAGAGTCCAAAGACATGTAGGTTATGTGGACTGGTGACACTAAATTGGCCTTAGTGTGTGTGTGGTTTGTGAGTGTGTTTGCCCTGCAATGAACTGGTGCCCTGTCCAGGGGATTGTTCCTACCTTGTGTTCTATGCTTCCTAGGTTAGCCTCCAGCCCCCCATAAACCTGCTCAGATTTTAGCAGGCTTAGAAAATGTTAAGTGTACAGAAAATAAGTACTTGGGTACAACAAGACTTATGAGCACCCCTATCAAATGTGAAATCCTGGAGAATTACAAGGGAACCAACTAAGATCTTCTAAGTCTGTAGTTAGCAGTTAAGATATCTTGCCTAGAAGAAACAAGACCCTAAATACAGACCAAGACATAGCACAAGCTACCATGTGGCTCTGCCCATTAATTGCATACTAGGGTCCAGAGGACACAAGATTGCAATGTTGGCTAGCATCTGATAGATTCTGTAGATGTTATCCTGACCCCAGAATTGGATAGAAGTAAATCCTTGGTGGCCTTATTTAAGTCCAGTTGGAATGTTAATTGGGAGAAGGATCACTGGAGGAAAAGAAGAAGAAAACAGTACTGCAAAAGATAGAGAAATAAGAGAAAGACGAAGGGAGAAGTAGAAATCACTACCAGGGGAAGCATGAATGTATCTAATAAATTACCATTCAGTTAAACTAGCAAACATTAATTAAAAGTTTGTTTCTTGACTTCCTATGAATTCATTGAAATTTGTGTACATTGTAATTTGGCCTATAAAACCGGTTAAGTCATCTTTTTCTGTTCTTGTCAATCTAATAACTTTAGGAAGATGCAACGATACTGTAGTGAACTAACACCTGGTACCATATCACAGTTCATAATGAGTATTCAGCCAAGATGTTTCTACTTGATGGTTGTTCTAGTTGCCATTTTATTTGTAGCGCTAACAAAATACTCTTCCCATTAGCAGCACACTTTTCAAAATGATTATCTTAACATTATGATCAAGAATGAAACTGTCTTGTCGTGGTCACTGAGCACATCAGAGTTAACTTCCACTGCACCCATAGGCTAGTGACGCACTACACTAGTAACCAGAAGCCCATCCTTTTGGTATTTTGTAGGGGGTTATGTAAAGGATTGCTTTGTTTGAAAAGTATTGTGCAATGCACCAAAGTAAAAAGGCCATTTAAAGAATGAGTTGCTTGTTGTTCAAGTGAGTGGTAATATTGAAAAAAGAATTTCTGTAAATTACAGTAGAAAATAAGGATGAATCCTGGATATATTGAAAACTGAAGATATATTTATTGTATAATTTATTTTTGTTTTGCGTGAGTAACACTTTAGGTACTGCAAAACTGCATCTGCTACTCATTTACTCTTACATACCATGACCTTAATAAAGGCTTCTTTGGTCTTCATAACACTTATAAAACATCAGTACATAGGGTATTCATTTATCATTGTTCATCATATTAACATGATGATAACATTATTTGTTAATATCAAGGATTCATAAGTCTTAAAGTAAATATGTAATATCAAGAGAAATGTGTCTCAGCTAAGCCTACAGACCACTCCAAAGTTAGGTTTTGTTAGTAGGCCAAATTGCAGAGATGAAGAAACACTTTACTTATGCTGTGTTATGAAGACCCAAAGAAGTGTTTGTTAAGGTCACAGTAGATATGCAATATACAGTATACGTAGACACAATCAACATTGTTTTTAAAGTGAATATTTCCATTTACTCTCTTTGTTCAGTCATTTGTGCATACATTTAACATGGTACTGCTGACACTATTAATAAAATTAATTACTACAATATCCAGCCTGCCCCATATTTATGCACCAATGTTTCTCATGCATTTTTCTTCCAATAATAATCATGTAAATTTTACCCTGGAGAAAAAAGTCTGAAGAAAATGGAAAACATTATCTATACTTATAATTAAACCCATGAGGACTCTGTTAGACTTGAGTTTAGATCAAATATTTCTTTGACTTTTATGTTTTCTGCTGACAGCACATAAGAAAAGAAATTTGTCATTACAAGCAAACATTGCCTGCTTCAATTGACTAATCATTTCAGGTTAATTTAGTGTTTTTAAATTACTAACATGACAATGACATATTATGTTTATTTTAGTTGAAAATTTTTTTGAGAGCATTAATTATCATTATGAATTAAGACATATTAAAATATTTAATACAGATACCAAGTCTCTTTAAAGCAAATAGTCTAACCAGCTTCTTAGCTATTTCACAGAAGCAGCTTAACACCAACAGTTTTGTCCCAACATAAACAGTCTTTCTACACATTATTCAATACTTTTTATACACATTTGTTTTAAATTGGCCTACTGATCAAAATGTTATTGAAAAACCATAACACGGATTGCAGATCTGAGTAGGTGCTAAAGTTAAGTAGATTATCTAGAGTTCACTTTAAATGCACAGTTGTGATGTATCTCTAATGCAGCACCCCTTGCAATATTAAATTAAGCCAACTGATGTTATCAATCAAGTGGACCTAAACAGAATAGAAAGATAGTATGCTTCTGTCTCATTTCAAAACAGTAGCCGTTTTGTTAATTCTTTATCTCCCTTTTGTAAATTACATCTTTACTTGCACTCTTCTTTTGTGTGGATTAGGCACTGCACAATCTTGTCCTGACTGAGACTTTATTATAACAATAAAAGTTTAGATACTTTATAAATATTAATCTGGAGAAGAAATGGACAGAGTCATCAATAGAACAAGGTGGTAAGTTGGGTTGGAAACAGCTAATAACATCTCGTGCACGAAACATTTGACTTCTGTCTCCAAAAAACTTTCAAATTTATGATGTGAGATTAGGCCCAGGAAGTGCTGATGGACTCTGCTTAACCATAGTTTGTGGAAATTAGGACAGTGATACTGTGCCTGACTGAGGTAGTAAAGTGGTGGTGGGGAACAGAGACAAGTTTTTAAAAATTACTGCATTATCAATCAGTGCTTACCCCTTCACATATGGGTATCTGTTGTTGGCAGCATCGGATTGCAAGGAGGCTTCTCTTCAGGGTTGCTGGGATTGCTTTCTATCTTTCTAAGGTCAGGGAGGACTCTGAGTATACCTACTGCCTGTGGAAGAAAAATTAGACTTAGTAGTTACATAACCATTTAGGATAAAGTGTTTTCATATTAAAATAAAGCATTCATCTTAAAGAAATAGCATAAACCTTTTCAGGCATATCAAGAAACCAGATAAAGGTCAAATGAACAACAAAATGTACTGAAAGATGACTAAGAAATAAGCAATGGACAACCAGAATGGACAGTTGTTATATATACAGACATTTCAAAGGGGGATGGCTAAATCCAAAGGACAGAAGAATAATAAGCATATAATAAAATACTTTCATTTTATATAGATCATTTGGATGTAAACCAATGAACTAACCAGAGTAAATGTATACCTTGATTGCAGAGGCGTAGCTAGGGTTTTCAGCGCCTGGGGACAACTGAAGATTTTGCACCCTCTCCTGTATGCCAAAATGCAATGGGGAAGGGAAATTTGGTGCCCCCTGGATGCTGTGCCTGGGGACAGATGTCTCCCCTCGCCCCCCCACTAGCTATGCCACTGCTTGATTAACACTTTATGTAAATTCAATACTTTATAAAATGAACCTCTATCCTTTGTTTCTCTGATCATTCTAACCATGTTGAATGCTTTTGAATAATGTTCCCTCTAAGGTATTTTGCCAAAGAGTAATTAAAAGATACAATGAACAGCTTTTCTCCTGCCTGATTACTGATTTGTCCTGTTAGAGGATGTTTCTTTCTTTAATTAAGAAGTGGATTTCTACCACATGCCCCATTTTGGAACTGAGATGTACTGTGATCAATATTAAACAATGTCATTTTGAATAGAATATGTTATATTATGTGCCACTACTCAATAATATAAAATGAATGCTGCTGTGTTTTTTTTGG
Source organism: Erpetoichthys calabaricus (assembly GCF_900747795.2). Taxonomy (NCBI): domain Eukaryota; kingdom Metazoa; phylum Chordata; class Cladistia; order Polypteriformes; family Polypteridae; genus Erpetoichthys; species Erpetoichthys calabaricus. Next base: position 62,463,493 of record NC_041396.2, read on the forward strand.
TTCTAAACAGTAAGACAAACTTTAGTGATTAATCTGTTTATTTAAATGTGAGCTACGGGTATAAAAGAATATAATAGACAAATAGATAATGAAGAAAGTATTGTATATGGAAATTTTCCTTTGCCAATAAACTTTCAAGCCAAAAAAGACTCGCAGACAAAAGCAATAATGCATCTTTTTCAAAATATTATTATCAAAGGCCTACTCATTCATAGTATAATAGCATCATTCAATCATACTGGCTTTTTGTTTTCCTTGGGGTCATTAATCTGAGTTTTGTATATAATGACAACCTTTTTTGTAAAGCACAGCTTTGGACAATCATGCAATTTCCTTATCAGTTTTAGAAAGTTAATTTTGATTCTATTATATTGTGGAAATAAAGATTATTTGTTCAGATATACTTTAAGAGCTTATTATTCCTACAGATACCTCTTGAGAAACAGCACCCCCCCCCCCCCCGTCAAAATATTGTAAATTTTATTGCTCCAGAATTTTCCAACTTATCTAAAAAATTATGAGGTATTCATACATTTGTAAATATAATGCTATCTTCCCTCAGGTGAAGTGTATTGCCTTACAAACTCCTCCTCAAATAAGTCGAAAATAGTTGGATCAGTTGTTCACAATTAACTTATGAGGATAGCTATCCCCCCATCCCAAAACCCAACACTACTATAAAGATTTTCCACAAAGCAAACTAAAATAAAGCACGTCAGAAATATAACTGAAAAGAAGCACACATCTGGAGAAGGCCATCTCAAAGGTACTGAATGTACCTCGCAGTTCATTACAGTAGGAAAAAATTAATCTATAGCCATGTTATTGTATAGGAGACATATTTTGCTTTATGTATACAGTAAATAGTGCAGGTTTATCTAAAACAAGTGAAGGATACTGATAATAGAACAGTACATCCAGAAGAGAAGCTATCTCATGTATGAATGCCCTACTAATAGTCAAAACCATTAAGCAAATGGAAACCTTCAACTCTCATTGCTTATTCAACAGTTTACTTCTACTTATTACAAGTTAGAAAATGTCATTCCATTAAATATTTGTAAGCATTTTATGTGGACAGGCCTTTTGTAAATGAGATTTAATTTAACATTTGCATATATGACTTTTTTGTGGATATGCTTTTACTGTAATTGAAACAAAAATATATATCCCTTTGTTGATGCAAAGAAAGTAAGTATTTATTGCTGCAATTTATTTTTGGTGCCACCTCTCTAAAAGGACCCCACTATAGTTGGCAACTAATGTCATCCATTAATAAAAATTTTCCTCAGGGGAACTAAAGTATGGAAATATGCTTGATATGATTCATAGATCATTAGTCCTTTATTTAGTAATATAAATTGACCATATGCTGAGTTATAGGAAAGAATAAATACTTGGCAAATGGAAACTGCATAACACAAAGTTAGCAAGAAAGTGGTGTTATGGATTGAAAACAACCAATTTATAAAGAAACATTAGAATAGACTCAAAAATATACATGCTGAGTACCATATGAGTCATTTACAGACATTGATATCTAGGGAAAAAAAACCTATTAGGCATGGCCCATTATTTTAAATCTTGGGCATAGCATATTTAAGGCTTTTTAGCCTTAAATTTATATATGACTAGAATGATCTCAGCTCTTTGAAGTAAAGTCTAACAGATTGTGGGCAAAATATAAAAAATACTAGACGTTTAAATATACAGAAGTTAGCTAGAGAGCATAAGTAACACTGAAGGAAGAAGCGGATCCTGAATACACAAGATAGGCAAAGTCCAGGGAGCACTTATACTGCACACTTCTCAGATACTGATGCCAGTCTTATAGACTCGGAAGGACTTTCTCCCTGGGGCTTTTTGTGTGCGTCTGTCGGTATTCAAATCATATCTAGAAGCCCATCTTTTCTTATTGCAGACTAACTGATCTCAGTATCCAAATTGAAACTACTATGTAATTAATATAAGCCGTTACTGATCAATTGCTTTGCTGGGAGAATGTTCTACTATAGTGAAACTTTATTTGTTGGAATTGAAGTAACATGCAGAATTTAAGTATTGAGATCAAGGCTGAATCTGTTTCATTTTTTTTTATTCAGTTAGATTCTTTGATAATGAATACATTAATGACTGTTGTCCAAAACTGCCAAAACCAAAACATGTAAAGTGTTATTTGCCAATGTTTACCGTATATACTCGAATATAAGCCGAGTTTTTCAGCACCCAAAATGTGCTGAAAAATGTCACCCTCGGCTTATATTCGAGACAGGTCCCGCTGCCCCACCAACCCGACAGAAAGCTGGTGTGCACAGTACACACACGCGCGCGAGAGAGAGAGAGAGAGACACACACACACACACATGAGAGAGAGACACACACACACACGTGAGAGAGAAACACACACGCGCGAGAGAGATACCATGTTGTTTTTGTTGACCCTCTTCTCCACTTACAGAGCTAGGTTACTGTTTTTCTTTGAAATAAATACTCAAAAACATTTAACCTACTGATGCCTCAATTAATGAATGGTAATTTTATTGGTATTTATTTTGATTATTGAAACTTACCAGTAGCTGCTGCATTTCCCACCCTAGGCTTATACTCGAGTCAATAAGTTTTTCCAGTTTTTGTAGGTAAAATTAGGTACCTCGGCTTATATTCGGGTTGGCTTATACTCAAGTATATACGGTATGTCATCCAAATGTAAAGATGAAAAATATTTAAGCATGTTACAACAACAATTAGCAACATGGTGTCAATACAATACAAATATAGTAAATAAATATAGTGCAAGAGTCAAAGACAATTATTTTTCAGCATTTGTAATGACGGGCACTATTGCAAAGAACATTATGCAGTTTAGAGGTGTATGGATTTCTAATGTCGTACAATAAACAGAATAAGTGACTTGTTATGTACAGCTATACAGTAGGCCGGTGTGAAAAAGCAAATACAGTAATCCCTCGCTATATCGCGCTTCGCCTTTCGCGGCTTCACTCCATCGCGGATTTTATATGTAAGCATATTTAAATATATATCGCGGATTTTTCGCTGCTTCGCGGGTTTCTGCGGACAATGGGTCTTTTAATTTCTGGTACATGCTTCCTCAGTTGGTTTGCCCAATTGATTTCATACAAGGGACGCTATTGGCAGATGGCTGAGAAGCTACCCAGCTTACTTTTCTCTTTCTCTTGCGCTGACTTTCTCTGATCCTGACGTAGGGGGATTGAGCAGGGGGGCTGTTCGCACACCTAGACGATATGGATGCTTGTCTTAAAATGCTGAAAGATTATCTTCACGTTGCTATCTTTTGTGCAGCTGCTTCCTGAAACGACATGTTGCACGGTGCTTCGCATACTTAAAAGCTCGAAGCTGAGCCTTGGACTGCACTGTACCTCACACGCTGGGTTGATGCATGCAATTGCTGCGTGTTTGTTGCTGTCTCTCTGTATGTCGCCAATATAATGCTCGTACACACGTTTATTATACACCCTAACTTTCCACAATCTGGCTAATATCTTTAATGAATGTGTGCGACATATCCAGTCTTGCTGATAGGACATAAAACCGCAGTGTAAAGGCACAAGGTGAGGCAGACGGTACCATGCTGCACTGAAGGGGGCAGATGTGTGCCCAACAGGTGCTTGTTGCTGCTGTTCTTCTAAGCAAAGGCTCTGGGAGCCAATAAGTTAGCGATATCAGAAAGTTAAGTTCACTGCAGTGGTCCGTTTATTTTTATTTTTTGTTCCGACTGACTGCCAAAACAGAAGATTAAGACTTTTAAAACTAAAGGAAAATAAGGAGGACTTGTACAAAAAAGTGGCAGAGATTTTCGTGGAGAAGGATTGGCGCATGGACTTCATTTACAAATAAACATAAACGGTTTTTAATTTTATAAAAAATGGAATCAGACTAAGAAAAAAAAATCCAGTATTTACAAACAAAATTTTTACCTTAAATAAAATATTTTTTTGTTTTTCTTGTTATCCTTTTGTTGAACAGTCTGTATTAAAATTGATTAAAGCATCAGAATTAAAAGCTTTTAAAAACAACTAAATATTTAAATTAAGGTCAAAACTGAAATCCCTTTTTTTTAACACCATTCTATAGTTTCATTTGTATTGATTGAGTATGAATTGTGGAATTGCAATGGCAAATTTAGAACACATGG